>NW_019745096.1:286852-481002 GCF_002891405.2 Cryptotermes secundus
GAGCAATACCTCCCAACCTCCAAAATTAACAAAAAATTTCACATGAAAAAGTGATCATAAAACTCATTTAGAATTCTTATATTCTGTAACGTTGTAACGTTGGATCTAAGCTGAGGAAGAACAAAGACATGACCTTTTTACATTGCCACCTGCTTCTCATTTGGCTTAACTTTCAAACCTGAAGATGGAGGCTGTATATTCCATTGAAAGCTGGGATTTTCTCTAAACTACATAACACAGAAGAACCTGCCCCTCATGTGATCTTCCAAATGTCAAAGAGAAGGGGCACCTACTTTCATTGACCACAATCACTTTATCAATTTGGGGATTTATTTACATCTTAAACATAAGATAACTATTTTAACCTATCCGAAAGATCTAAGTCACTACAACAGTCAAAATTTACCTCAGGGATTGGTCATTGTTCTGTGACTATAAACATAATATGAACCTGTAGAAAACATTCTTTTAAATTATGTGGGGTTCTATCTTCTGCAATGTAATGTAACGTCAAGTAAACCGGTAAACGACGTATCAGGTCACAATATTACCTACAGAAGTAAACAAGTCATGTACCCGCCAAAATTGGTGGTAAAACGTCTGTTATACTACAGTGTACTTACTACACTGCATTAAGTCTCGGATGTGAGTACTGTGCAGCTACCGCCATAAGTCTCAAAGTCGCACTTAACTATACATCCATTTACTAATTTACCTGGGTTGTTATATAAGCTTTGATTTTTGTTCATTGCACTTAACTATATTCAGTTACTAATTTACCTGGGTTGTTATAGAAACCTTAATTTTTATGTTCAACTTAATTGCTGTTACTGTTAATAGTTTCATGAAATAATGTAATTTAAAAACGATCAGAAACACTTTATAATTAAAAATTATTGCAACAGATTACGGGGCATCACACGTATTCTGCTCATTACATCAAATCAGACATCCTACATTAATACAACCGAAAATAACACTCAATACTACACTTCAAAACATAAAACACCACACTAAAGCAATAATACTAAAAATTTGTATCGGCCTAACAACCTTAACCTCACCTTATCGTCATAGTATCTCCACTTTTATCATAGAACAAATCTTGTGACCATGATTCCTCAGCACCACAGATTACAGAACATACCACTTGGTTNAAGCAAATGCACCATCTCACACAAACAAAAACTTCCAACTTTGAATGATAAAGGGCAAATACACAATAACGTCACACAAATAAAAAAAACTTCCAATTGTGAATAAGACTTTTTATTTATCTCCCATACACATAAAACTGAGGTTTTATGAACATTTTCATAAAAGTTTGTTTTTCTTGGCAAGTTGTTAGCCCAAACCCAAGCTGGAGGACCAACCTTGCCAGCTGTCCACAACTGCTTATGCAATATATTCGCAGCTTCACTTTCAAGGGCCTCTCCTCCATCTGCAATCTGAGTACTCGCCATGCCATTGTGACTTGTACTCTTCACCAAATATAATTAGAATAAAGTTGAGGAGGATGAGGTGGGTAGGGCATGTAGCACCAATGGGGGAGAAGAGGAATGCATATAGGATATTGGTGGGAAAGCCAGGAGGAGACATCACTGGGAAGATAATGGGTGGACAATACTAAATGGATCAATGGAGGGCTCTTGTGAGCACAGCAATGAAACTTCTGGTTCCATAAAATGCTCTGAAATTGAGTGGCTGCGTAACTGACAGCTCCTCAAGAATGGCTCAACTCCGTAAGCACACATACAAGTAAAAACACCAAGAGCTTAATCCAATGTCGGGCCATCCGCACTGATCATCAATCTCCAGCAGGATAAACGGGCGACAGAACTGCTGCAATGGAAGTCAATCCACACCGATGATCAATCCGCAGGAGGAAAAAGAGGCCACACTACTGGGATGGAATTAAAAAACAAAACTAAGATTACTTACAGCAATCGACACTACTAAATATGCTAGCATTTACAATGAACAGACGGCCTTTTTTCTCACAATCCAGCGATTATCCTAGAGCATCACTAAATACTGACTTCAACAAATCTTAAATACATGTGCATCAGAATGATAATTCTGCAAGAGATCTCCAGTACGTTGATTACTGTGTTAACAGAATCTAGTACCTAATATCACAAACGTTTTAGTCTAATTGGGCCAAATTAGTTATTTGCTGGTTTTTGGCTTGCATGATTTTATTCCCTTCTCGTGCTAAATGACCATAGATAAGAGTCTTGAAGATTCCAGGGGCATCCACCACCCCCATCTGCATTCCTGTGTGTGTAGTTCATGTATGTATATACACATGGCCACTGCCCCTAGTAGGCCACACAAATTCATGATGCCAAGCGCCAAATTTCAATTTCTTCCTAGCCTCAGAATGTTTCATCTATCAAAACAGATTCAGATTGACTGGGTTGTATTTTCTAATCACCGGCTAGGAATACCAAAATCAGTACTGCACATGTAAAATGGCAGCATTCCACGTACCTTTTTTTTCCAGTCACCAACCCGGTTAAGGCATTTGTGCCATTGTACCACTAGTTGGGAGATGCTGCTGTTGTAGAATTCAGCCGGTTGAGTGCAGAACCACTGCCAGAACTTCTTCAGTGGACAGAATACATGGTAACCACTTGAGGTGAGGTCTGGATTATATGGTGCATGCTCCACAATCTCCCATCCAAACGACTGAGGCGGTCCTGTTTGCCAAGAGGCCTGGCGTTGTCATGGAGAACATCGCTCACAAGAATCACCAGGTTTTTTTCCTGACTGCAGCTGGTCGAAGCATACCGTCACATCAAATGTATAACCTGGTTACTCAATCACACTTAAATTTTGGCTGAAAAAAATAGGGGTAAAGACTTTTCAATTTGCCTTTGTACAATATTTATACTGGTTTGTATTCACTTTATNGTCGTATCTTCAAATTTCCAGCGAAGATTCATCAAAATTTATTACACATTGTACTATTACAGATCATTTATAACTAAAACAGTTACAAGAGTGTTTTGCAGTTAGGTGCACTATCTCAAAACTGCCGATGTTATCCCAACACTACTGCGATAACATGCCATTCAGGGTTCGTGGTTGAATCTTGACTCAACATAACTGTGCGATCTGCTACTGCCTACCTTTATTTACACAGAATGCTAAACGTGGTACGGTCTGTGCCCTAAGCCCCCAAGCTAAAAGCTGGAAGGCCAGTTTGAATTACCTGAGGTCACGAGATTTATCAACTAACCTATTCCTTCCAAACGGAGACTCAAGGGTCTACTCAAACTCTTATGGAAACGAATACCAGGAACCTTCTTGGGTACAAACAGTGGCCAGCTTACAAGGTTAACCATCTGTGAGCCAACTGTTACAAACACAGGGACCTCAATGTCTCACAAATCTACAGACCTCTGCAGTCTATTACTGCTTACTCATATCAAAACATTATGGTACATATAAATAGCTCAATTCTTGATGCCCCATAAAAATGAACGTCAAGACGCCTCATTCAGATTACAAATAGCATCAGCACTTCAGACATATGCTTGTCATGTTGTCATCATCACTAAGAGGAGAGTTGTCATCATCATTAAGAGGAGAATTTGTTAGGAAATTCACTTCCCATGTGTATAGCCACAAAACTTTGGTTTCTCAATTACTGTAGGTCCTAGCATCATACAAACTGGGATGGGTGTGGGAAGCCATAAATATACTTACACCACTCACCCACTATACACGACAGCTGTTCACTGTTTAAACCAGTACCATGGGAGCCCTGACAAACAAAACCGATTCACTGACATGTTCAGCTGCAGAGATAGCAAAAAGGCAATGATACACCTCCAATCCATCACTGCTGCCACCATTACACCTGAAACATACTTCATCCTTAGAAGAGTATCAAAGAAACACGGCAGAGTAGCCAACTTTACAAACATTCAGTGAGGGCAAGTTTCTTTATCATGAAATCAAAACTTGGTATCCATAGTGACTCATCATTTCATCACTCTAACCCCAAAACATAAGTCAAACGAACTCACCAGATTTCATTACTGCACAAGGGCAACTATCTCGTGAACACTCAACCTGAAAACAATCATTTCATTCAATTAACAAATTCAAACACAACACACTTCTGCCAAATGCAAAACAATTCATTGCATAAACAACATTTGCACTAAAATGCCACCTGAACCTGGATAACGGACACAGCATAATAAAGTTTAGCTAAAAGTACAAAAGCTCTTCAACTACATAGCTGATTATATGATTATGAATGATTAATTCAGAAGTGAGCAATGCATTCAATACCTTACTGTTCACTGCAATATCTTGGAAGGAAGAAATAAGAATGGGAATTATATTTTGTATTCCGCCCGAACTAAGTCATATGACTGAATGCACTGTAGCTGCCCTGCGTATTGTACTTGCACATGTAAGCAAGCCAACATAGCTTGTTAGCAGCCCGCTTCACTCTCCACAGTATAAACGCCACACCTGCTACAGTTCCACAGTGTGGAGCTGGACTGTGGATTCTGGCGTAAAAACCCGAATCAAACCACATAACATTATACTCTTTTAACACTCAGTTTCAACTACATTAAGAGCAAACACAAGTGGACCACTTTATTACGGGCAGACCCAACCAGACACAAAAATCACTCATTACCAAACAAGTAACCAACAGAATGCAGCAACCTGCATGAAGCTCGCCACTTGCTTCTGCTGGGTTCCTGCTTGGCTTCTCAACCCATAACATGGATGACATATTGTGCCACACGCCTTGCAGCCAGTTTATTATAAAAGTGGGGGGTGAAGCATGCCAATTTCTTATTATCATCCAAATGCTGTCACCAATTTTGTCGCGGTGAAAAATTGCAACAGCAAAATTCTTCCAACGCGACCACCATCAAAATTTAGAATACCCCACCTAATTGCCTCCAGTTAAACATCTGTGGATAGTTCCTACTCCACTCAATCACGTAATTATTACAAATACACCAATAAACATTCAATATTTGAAAACACTAATAAAATCAACAAGTACATATATACAACCATAAAACTTATGCAATACTATTGCACCTCTTAAAATCCTTTAAACAGTGTTTTAAATCTACATTATACAAACCAAATTTCCTATTACAACAATAAATCAACTTATCTCGCTGATAATACGTAAACCAAATTCTGTATCCTAACAATCTATTTAAGTCAATCCTTATATATACTAACAAATATTTAGCGAATCAAATGTTACATTCAAACAGTCAATTAACAGATCAAATTTCATACCCTAAAACCAAAGGTCATATCCTAACAATTAATCATGCAACAAACTTTTATATTTTGAGAAGCCATTAGCAAACCAAATGTTACATCCTAACACAATTACTGAACCGAATGTTCAAATTTTAGCCATCTGTCCATAAACAAAAATTTATGCAATCTAATAACTAATCAATGGAACAAAATTTACACTTTGGCTCCTGGTGGCTTCTCCTGTCCAAACCACAAAAAAATTCAGTATCATGAAAATTCTGTTCACTCAAAATCCTCAAATCATATTGGCCAATAACCTGTCATGAGAAAGCGAAACTTGCCCGTGTTGTCCACCTGATATGTCAGCATTTCTATAAACTATACAACTGAAGCCACCTGATATGTCAGCATTTCTATAAACTATACACCTGAAGCCAGATGGTCAAGGAATGTGATACATCTAAAGGCGATCCAACACTGGTTTCTGGCGAGCCAACCTGTGGTTCACTTATCATTTTTCAATTTACAAGACTTATAATGAACACTATTTGTAATCCAATGTCAGCAACGAGATGAGAAACTTACAGGAAAATGATGAAAACAGATCTCCAGGAGAGGCTGCAGAAACTTCACGTGGTTATTCCACACACTACAATCCTGCAATAAACAAGCCACTTTTCATTCCTCTCCGAAACACTGTCTACGAGTTTACACACACTACACGCGTGGCAAACAGCAGCTGTACACTCAGAACACCAATCATCACAATATTCAGACTGGGGCGGTAAATATTCATCACTGTCACAATTATACAGGTTTATAATTCTTCTTATATTGCTAACTACCTTTTCACTGTTCTGGAAGGACAATCTGTTTCTTGTTATGGGGGAAAAAAATAACATAAGATGCAAACATGAATGTTAGTCAAGGTACCAACCCCTTTAACTCGTTACATAAATTACAAGCATTTCAGAGCATCGGTGTGTATAAAAGCCGTATTTAAACAGCAAATTTGTTACTGAGGTTATTTCAAAGCCGGGATAGCTCACTAGAGCAACAGGCAGGCAAAATTTCTCCCTTACTCCAGTGATCAAGGCATGAAACTCACAAGTCACTCCCACCTAGTGCCGAGGTTCAGAATGGTTTCCATGTACCCCAACTCCACACATCTTTGTAGCACGGTGCTTAATTAAGCGGTGACTACCTTTTCTTACATCCACCAAAGTTATTTAACCTGATCATTTTCTTTGCTTCATTACTCTGTATATTCACTACCTGGCTGCTTTATTAAACCAATGCCCACTGCATAAGAGACTGGTAGGGCCCCGGAGCCAGTCTGGTCACTGTGGGGAAGAGAAAAATCTTTCCCTTCTTGAGCCAAACCCTGGCGGCTGCTCCTTCAGTACAAGACTTCACAACAAAATCTCACCAGAACTGTGGTATTTCAAGAGCACCCCATAAGAGTTTAAATCCAACGTCTTGTGCATACATAAACCTTGTACCCAATTTGTAACTCCCATTCCTATCTCCACAGAAAATTTACCTGCTAGGTTGGTACCACTCATTTCCCAACCAATGCCATGTATCCCCACTAAATCTTAAGTTATATTTTATCTGTTTTGCCACTCTCATGGGCAAACCTGCCCCCTACAGAAGTCTTACACATTTCACATACCAAATCTCATGTCCATTCTCCTTATCTTCAGCCATTTATCTGAAGAATCCAGTCAAGTCTGAGGGCATTTGTAATATTTCATAACAGAATTATATTTTTGCAGCTACCCTCCACATCTGGAGGCCGTCTTCCGCAACTGCCAACGAGAGGATACGCCATGCCCAGTGAGAAGGCACCCCCTTAACATGGCATGAATAGCCTAAATAGAGAAAAATAAGTGCTACACACTGCCTTATACAGCGCAGGAACAGCTGCAAACATTACCTCCACAGCTCAGATACTTAAATAATCATTCACATCATACGAACGAGACAATTAAATCATCACAGCCACCAAATTAAATTTTAACAGTGGTTTTACTTTCAATGCAGCAAGTTATATCATGGTCCCCAGCAACACCATCTTCCATTCACACAGTACAAAACCAAACCTCACTTGCTTATCAGAGCAACTACAGCAAGACAAAGGAAATGGTTACATGCTGATTGTCACCTTCAAAGCACAACACTATGATGGAACCCTCCAAAACCATATCTTCATCAAGTGATGTCCTAGCATCCTCACGTGGGGGTAATTGCATTGTATAACACTGCCTGTCTCCCTTTTGGTTAGCACTGTCCTGAACACTGCACCCCAATTCAAATAATCACTACTCACAGTATTCTTATACATTACACTCAGACAACTACTTATTTATGCCTATCCTTTATATATTTCATATCTCAGAAGTGGTTTGGGACAAAGTCCCACAGTATTGCAGACTGAAACTGGCATATTATACCAGCCATGAACAAAAGGTTAACTATGGAGGATGACTGCAATAATTAGGAGGGGAAATTCAAAACATTCAGAGAAAAACTTGCACCTGTAGGTAGTGGTCTAACAGGTGTACTATTCCAGCCTTTGCTTGCAGGGCCAAAGCAAAACCATGATATACCTTAACCAAGCACACTGGCATCCCAGCTGCAATCAGAACCAGGCACCTTCCAAACAAATCTTGGCCATCACTTCTTTAGTGCCACATTTTAAAACTTGGAACACTGAGGTTGGGCATGGTATGTATTACAATTAATATGTTGCTGGACATTATCCATCATCTTGTCTGTTCTTAAAAAACCGTCTAGTTTCTATTAAAAACACCGTTTCGGGAACTGGATTCTGTCCCCGTCTTCAGGTAAAACCTACTCAGTTGGGTCCAATAGACAGCTAGCCCCTATCTCCGGACCAGAGATAGGGGCTAGCTCTGTCTATTGGACCCAACTGAGTAGGTTTTACCTGAAGACGGGGACAGAATCCAGTTCCCGAAACGTTGTTTTTAATAGAAACTAGACGGTTTTTTAAGAACAGACAAGATGATGGATAATGTCCAGCAACATATTAATTGTAACAATTTACCATCATCACAAACTTTTAGATCTTAATGGTATGTATTGTACGAAACAGTTTCGTGGCGTAGTTGGTTGAGGCACTATGCTACAAGCCGGAAGGTCACTGGTTCAGGTCCCAATGAGATCACTGGATTTCTTTCAATTCACCTAATCCTTCCGGCCGCACTATGGCCCTGGGGTCAACTCAGCCTCTAACACAAATGAGTACTAGGAATTAATTTTCCTGGGGAGTAAAGCGCGGCCAGCTGACATTACCATCTTTGAGAAGATTGTCTAGATAATACGGGACCCTCAATGTATCACAACCCTATGGGCCTCCACGGCCTGTTGCAGGGATAGCTTTACCACAACCCATTCATATTCGCTAAAAGTGTACAGCTGCGAGCACAATTACGACAAAATGTTTGTTAAATGGCAAGAGAGTTAATTTTGCTTATCTCTATAGCAATGTAATCCCGACGCATCTCACACCTGCACTACAAAACTTGGGCAATGTTTCCATTAAAGGGCTCCATTAATTGCGGGGGAAAAATAAATTTAAATCATGCCACTCTCTTCTCAACGGCCACTTCGCCCACGAAACTTAGTAACATGGTAATTACGCGCTATATACCCGTATAGCAACAAACTACATTAAACATGCATTCATGTGGATTCTCAGTCAAGAGATTATCAGTCACAAATGAATATGCCAGGGATAACTTGAAACATCATTGAATCCTTTCAATATGGCCACAAATATACACGTGGTGCAACGCGTTTAACGCTTACTTTTCTTAATACACGTACTGAAACGCGTCTAACGCTTAGTTTTCTTTAACAATTTACACAATACAGCAAGCTTACAAGAACAAATTAAATACTGACTTTGGTACGTTGAAAATATATACTTAACATGCTACTAGGAACCAATGCGAAACGCTCATTATTAGAATCATTGTATTATCTTAGTATATTATTATTCTAAAGTATTTGACTTGTCCTATATCACTTACAATAATCCATGAACATAAATAAATAAATAAGTCATTAACACAACAACACTTAACTCTTCCTTACTTAACTTACCTCCATTCTCCAACACATTCTAGCTACAAATGGACGCCACTAATCGCCTACACGCCCGACGCGCCCGACAACAGAAGCAAAGATCACAGAACAAACAAAGAAACGCAGTGTACCGTACCAAAGATAATACATGGCAAGACTGTAGTCTTGGTTGTGACACCATGTAGTCTTGTATGCATACGTTTCAAGTAACATGCTGTTTCCATCATCATGGTTGAAGTTCTATAAAACCTGAGTATTAACCACGATATTACACAGTGTGTCAACCTGAGAGGGCTTGAAGTCCTCCATTGAGTTTCCTATTTAGGACTTGTCACATAAAATGTGTTGTGATGCTGAATGTGGCAAGTTTAAATTTAAACCACAAAAAAGGAGACAGCTTATTAAACGAAAACTGTCTACATAATGTCCATTTGGCTTGGATTTGTATGATGTAAATTCTGGTATCAACAGAGGTGTCGGTTAACAATGCCCGAGTCCAATCTGAAGGCAGTTTCAGTTTTACAAACCTATAGGGTCACTCAAAAAAATATTCTTCCCATATTATCAGGCTAAAGAATCTGTTAAGTCTCCAGCTAATCTCTTCATCCTTTCCTTGGCCATCCCAATTCCCACCTTCTATGGAATTTGCATTTCATTAACAATTTGAAAATTTTATTTTCTTCTGTATGACTCATCTGTGGGTACCATTTCTCCCACTGCTCTAAAAAACTTCACTTTTCTCTGTTGTATTTTCCTATGGTTTTCTCTTAGCACTCAATTTTCACATTCACGCATTAAGATGGCCAAATTAACAAAGATCAAATATGCAGAAAGTAGTGCATGCAGTTGTTGACAGAATCACATTACTGGTAACTTGGCAATGTTCTTGAAAAGGCCAGTAATGTAAGCTAACTCAGATTAGTGATTAGCAAGCTGCATGAAATAAGATGCAAACAGTGATACTGAGGGGTCTCAAATTAACAGGACAGTGGATTCCAACACAATGACACAATTTAAGGATTTGACTGTAAATCTTTAATAACACAAAAAATTCATTACTTCTACAACTTTGGTACAAATAGCTCATTTCACACTTAATACGGTAGTCCCCAAAACCCAGGGAACAGAAAACCCAACATGATTTCAAAGATTTATAAACAAATTTAACAGTTCGAGGACTCCTTCCATATAAATATTGTGGCTCTTGTTTCTTTTGCTCATCAGATCTCTTGCATCACTGAGTGGAGTAGCCTACGTTCCAAAAATTTAATTATACAAATAGAAACATCTAATCATTCAATTAAAACTTAAAGGAATTAATATGCTAGAAATTCTATCTAAAAACTATTAAAATCCTAATCATACAAAATACAATACTCATGTAATGCAAGAAACTCCTGGAAAATCTGTCAGTAAACGTTTACAACCCACATAAATACAAACACACAGAAAAAAGAACACTATATGAATATTGTTGTCTCGAAGATTATGTAAAACACAGTATTACCTAAAACGTTTAAACACATTTTCAAAGCGCTTACTATATTCTGTAATATAGCCATGTGACTTCTGCTAGAAGCTTATTTTTGTTAATATATGGTTTATGCTATGTTTGTTGCATGCATAATATAATGAATGCATTCTGCTTAACTTTTACGACATGTGATTAACTTATGGCGCTCCCGCATTCATGAAACTTATGGACTACTGCGTATAAGAACAACCCTGGAAAGTACGAACTCGATACATTAGTATTATACATTACAGCCAACGAAACAAAACTCTACTCAGCAAAGCTAAAGGATAATCTCACGTTCCTACAGCAAGGTCTTTCTCTTCGTGGGTTTCATTCAAAATATCAGAAAAGGACTCAATGCATAAATAATCATAGCCACACTAACCGACGAGGTCGTGTAGATCATGACAAAAAACATTACATGCTAAATGCTAACAACAGTAGTAGAGTATACAATGTTATGAAGACGACATTCAGAATATGATGTAAACAAATCAAAGCACAGTACCGTCATGGTTAGTACATGAAGCTGTTCAGATAAAATTTGATAATTCTGAAAATTGATTACACTTCATTACATCCAAGGATTAACTGTCATTTTCTTTTTGGGTGGACACTTAAAACATACATACACGACAAAATATCACATGTCACAAAGTTTGAGCTTTCATTTAAATCAAACTCAAAAGCAAATATCAAGGAGATCTGCCAGAGAATCATTTCAATTGCCTTCCCTAGCCGACATGGGAACATGGACACATGATGTTACTGTTTAAAAAGTTACATAAATAATAAAAAAAAAAAAAAGATATTAAAATTGGACAAAACAATAATTTGAAAATGTTGAAAATTGGAACCAGGAATGTAACCCTTATGGAAAACAGATTCTGATGTCAGAGGAATAAAGAGCTTAATTGATGCTTCCTGGTTCCATTTGCAACAGACGATGGCACAGCTGTATTTCCTGCATCTGGAACTAAAGGTTACACTGCCAAAGTATCGTAGGGTGTGACTGTGAGTCCGTTTTGGTGCCCTGCTTCGTTTCTGGTGGAGAAAACAGAACAAACTATAATTAGAAATTGTTATCAACAGTATTTTCCATTTTAAAAATTCAAACTTCTCATATAGTTAAATCATATTTGTTCTTTGAAACCAATTCCAAAAACGTAAGTAAATCATTAAATTTCTTTCTTTAGTCACAAAATGCTGAAAATGTGCTTCTAAATTGTAAGTTGGAGAGAAGAATGAAACAGAATTAAAATGCCTATTTCTATCCATCTCCTCCATATTAGATTTAGAAACCACTCAGCTTATAACACTAGATGCAGAGTACCTAAAGTAAGTTCACAAGAATATGTACACTACAGATTTTAATTGCAGCATACAGTAATGTTCTCTCCCAAAGCAATATATATTTTACAGACAGAGATAAATAAATGTATATTGCTTTAATGTAAACCAGACATTGGAGGAAAATGGAAAAGAACAAATGATTAATTTTTCACGTCTGTTCCACAAATAGTTAGAAGAGTGGTGAGTTCGTAAAATCAGACACATGTTGCTTTGAAAATATGTACACAGTAAAACTTCCTTCTAAAGAGTGAGTAAGAGAAGAACAACATAAAAATAACATTTGCAGTATATTTAAAAAAAGTAAATGGGACTTTCAAAATATTTATGCAGCATTATGAGTATTTGAACTGTTGTTTTGTTTTCAAATTACTTCAAGCTCTCGATGATACTGAAATTTGAAAACCATTAATGTTGATAACAGTCAAATTACATAATCACTTTCCTTCTCTTATACAATTCTCACTTCTCAGTTTCTGTGCCCACTTCAACCCATCGCCTATCCTTAATAAAAGTCCCCTTCAATCACTGCCTAAAGAGTTAAAATTGTTATTGGTTTAATGGTATCATGAGTTTTTGTGACAGACTGACTGACTTAATTAACAAACCAAAGAATCAAAGAACCAAACACCCAACCAACCGTCTGAGTAACTAACTAACAAACCAACCAATAAACAGACAAAATCTATATATTAGAGCCCTTCTTGAGAAGCTACATTTTATGGAACCTGAGGGTTTATCACCATATTCACAAAAGTTCACTGCTAATCCCTATCCCAAGACATAATAATCCAATCCATACCCTCCCACCATATTCTTTTAATATTAAACTTAATATTAACCTTCCACCTATGCCTATATCCTCCAAGTGGTCTCCTCCATACAGGACTTTTACCAGTAGTCTGAGCAAATTTCTATCCATCTCATGCATGCTGCATACCCTGCTCATCTCTTCCTGCTTGTTTGATCACTCTAATAATACCAACAAGTCAGCCATGCACAGATATATTACTGAAGTTATTTTTGGCAGACTAAGTAACACAGGAAATGGGAGAATTTCTCTTCCAAGAATTTCCATGCTGCATGTCTCTCAATTCCAAATTTTGTAATGAATGAGGGGGTTCTGAAACCAGGTCAACATGGAGGAGAATCTGGACACCAGATTGTTGTTCACAGTAATATATTGAATTTTGTAACTGATTAGCACACTTTAGAAGGCTCATGTTGCATGTGTCTGATAGGTATTTACCAATTCAGTCATTTGCTTGAATGTTAATCTATTGAAATCAGACTGATACTCTAAACCGATCATCTTTCTGCATATTAATTAATCTCTTGAAACTCGATTGCTATTTGAACATTCAGTCACTTTCCTGAATGTTACTCTATTGAAATGAGATTTCTATTTCAAAATTCAATAGCTTTCTCCTGAAATCACTGCCACTTCAGAATTTGGTCACGTGCCTGAATGTTAATCTGCTGAAATCAGATTTCTATTTCAAAGTCCAATCATTTTCTTGAATCTCCTTCAAGTCTGATTTCTATTCTATAGAAATCAAATTGCTACTTAAAAATCAAGACATTCAAAGCGATTTGAAATACATGTGTGGGATTTTAATGTAAAGGCAGTTGCAGGTGAAATTTGAAAAATAAGTAATTGAGAAGTTAATGACATAAAATCACAGAGTTGCATTTTATGTCAGATTAACAAAACATACAGCACACTGAATATCCAACTGTATGAATCATGCATGCTTCAGAGCAATACGACACACTAAATGCTGAAAAAGGAGGAACTGAAACAGTGTTGTCAAAACGTTATTGGGACTCAAACCTTTCATTGTCATTTCAAATGACAACTCTATTTTAATCTAAAGCCAAAGACTTTCTAAAAAATTATGGGTCTAAGAAAGTACATACATATTACATGTTTATGTAATGTATACAGGGAAAAACTAGGCTAGAATCATTGGTATCAAATGTCATTATGTTACACAATGCAGACCAAAGGTATATACTAATCATTAAAGCATCATTTCAGGCAAAATAATTTCATCATTGCTCTATACTAAGGCCATATGGGGTCTTTTTCTTTTCTGATATCAATGTAAAAATTAGTCAGTGATGATTTTCACTGTTTCACATTTAAAAATAAAACATGAAGTGACATTACTAAAAATAAAACTCTTTGAGGAGTTGGAATTAAAAATCTGTTAACAGAGTTAAAGAAGAAAACATAAAAAGAATGGCTAGAACAAGGGCATAAGAATTAAAATTTAAGGGGAACAGAACTTTGGGATGGCCCAAAACAACATGGTTCAGCCAGCTATTAGAAGACAGCAAAAAAAGAAAGATTGGGCAGTAAATAAAAGAGGATGGAATGTGGGAAGAAAATAGACTGAAGACTATTGGTCCATCAAATCACATAAAATAGAAAATGAAGAAGAGAAGATACAATTTTGTACAAAAATATTTTATAACCAAATAAACTTACGTGGCAGATAAAGCCACCTTGTTCTTAGAACCTTTTTGAACATTTCTCAGTGCCATACTCCTGAGTGTTGTAACCAAAATTAAAAATAGAGCAAATATTCATCACTTATAGGTAAAAATTTAAAGGGTAAACAGAGGAAAACTTGTCAAAAGGTAAATATATATAAAATTAATATTAACGGGGGGGGGGGGGCACAGAAACAACAGAAGAAGCCGGTCAAATGTTTTGTGAAACACTGAGAATTCTATCAACATTTCTGAAAGTTTTCTCATAAGTGTTCTTTACATGTACTTTTATATCCAGATTCAGGACATACACAATTATTGATTCAAATTTGTAGTAGTGAAGATTACTTTTTTCTGTGATGTGATGTCAACTACATTTTGGAAGAACTCGCCGCCACCATCCTACCATGAAGATGGAGACAGCAAGCTTCTCCAAAAACACTGGTTAATATTCACATTATATTGCATTGCATGCCTGAAAACAGTAATCTTTTTAACCGCTGTCATGAGAAACCCATCTCATGAATTTTGTAGTAAACTGCTCTATAAAACAAAACTTCTGTGGAGACACAAACCACTAAAGCTACAAACAGCACTCCAGAACTGTGCAATAAAGAACCTCAGGGAAATTAACTTAAAAATGTTCACTTTACAATATACTCAAAACAGAAACCTGTACAGCTTCTGTAAACACAGGTAGTGGTACAGATTGTAATTCTTCCAGTACAAAAGTTTGATGATATCTGGTGCTCAGACTGAGACCTTGGGGGCTTTGATACTGTGTAGTTTTGTAGGTGGATACCAACATTTCAGAGAAACATGTTGCCTCCATATTCAGGTTAAGATGAGAAAGAGCAGTTAGGTTACACAGGCCACTTGCAAGGAGGTAGCTACTCAGACCCACAGGAGGGGAGGACACGCAACCAAATCTGGGTCAATAGAACAGTTATCAGGAAATGTGAGGAAAATAACCATTTTATGAACCACAATATTATCATCAAAGGAGGGACGTGGTATTGTGAGAAAAGGTGGTGCTCTTGACGTCTACTGCAGACGGGATGAAGGTAATGAGAAAACAGCTCTTTTTTTGAAAAGCACAGATACAGAAGCATCATCTTGGGAGGAAGCACCCACCTATCACTTTTGCACCCTAATCACGTCAATCCAGAATACTGAGGCATTTCTGTGAAATCTTGGAATCCACCTACAAGACTGCATGATGTCACAGTTCATAAGGCCACAATCTGAACAGTCACCAACACAAAACACCAAGAACTTACATCTTGTAACCCTTTCTTGGACCGTCCTGTCTCACATCTGCTGTAGTATACTTGAAAAGATGACAACAGTTCTAATTTTTCTGTTATCACTGTGATGGGCAAAATTTATATTGCTAAAGAAAAGTCGGTTCAGCAGAGTTTAAAGATGAATATTTTCCAATACTGATGCCATAAAAGCAACAGCCTTTTCTTAGCATCCATCACATTCACCACAGCAGACAAGCCTCCCCTTACATTGCAATCTGGGTTATGATCAGAAATTTAGTGCTTTCTTCAGAGGAGATTCTAGATATTTACATAAAATTCGTGCAATATGGCAGTTTCCACCTTTGATTCGATCAAATCACAATCACACTGCATTTCTGTTATGTTCATACTGTAAAGTGGACCCAGAAAAAAGGCTCAAAATTACTGTATAGAAAAACAAAATGAAAAGAGGAAAGCCCGATGAGGTACTCTTCTAAGCCTCGAATTTATGTCCCAGAAATATTCTGGAACATGGATATACCTAAATATAACTATATGGATGTCTTTCTAGTTCATGAATATTATTTTGGATACTGTCCATGTCTTGAGTGTTTTTAATAGGTTTCACAGTCTAGATCTCCTTGTGTCATTAGCTGTAAAAAGGGAAAAGGCTCCTACTCAGTTGAACCACTAGTCACTGGTCCAGTGACTAACATTGACTCTTTCTAAGAGACCCAACTGAGTACAAACCCCTTATAGTGAATGACACAAACAGACCCAGTTTCTGAAAGACTGTGTTAAAATAAATATTCAATTGACCATGCTGAAAATAATAGTCACAATTCATTGCAACTATCAGTCATCAAAAAGATTTAGAATTATACTCATACAACATCAAGAATATTTTGTTTCCTAATAACATGTAAGTCTGTGCGATGTTACATCAACTACAGCCAAAAATGATATACTTGTGAGTGATGTACTGCCATGGTGCTACTTTAATAAATAAGCTGTGGATCCTTTCTGACTTATCTTCATATATTATCTTTTTAGTATTTTCAGGAGAGGTGTTCAATTTCTCATACCTCAGCAAGTTTCCTCCTTTCAATTATTATAAAGCTCATTTCACGCTAGGGTTCATACACAATGCAGAACTCAGCCTATGTAGGTTGCACAGTATGCAAAGAAATTATAATCAAAGAAAATAAATATTCAACAGGCATTTCACTACAAACTACTGCTGTTAGTAAACTTACACCTCCTTACTGAGCTTTCATCTGTAACTTACGGTTTCCTGTGTTTTCATGAAATGAGAAATCCCCCATATATGTTATACATCAATTTCTACATAAAAGCACAATCCATGGCTACTCTGACCACTGGAATAAACTGAACTGTTGAATGACAACAAGAGTAGTGCACACAAAAAAGCAAAACATGCTAGTTATTCTTTCAATTTCTGTGAGTGTGAGAGAGATGCAGAGTTGTGTGTTAGTCAACATCCACCATGTTTTCAGAATTTGCACATAAACACACTACTCCGTCTATGCAATATGTTAACCTTTATCACCTGGGAATAGGGGATTTAAATCCCTCCCCATTAACCAGAATGAATTGCTATGTCTAATGGAATGCAATCACTGTAACATTACAATACTGCAACACATGGCTGATAAAGGTTAGAATTCCATTTATGTCAAAAACATTAATCTATTATGTCTATACTTTTGTTGTGAGTTCCTCAAAGCAAAAAATATGATATCACAAAGCAATGGTGGAATATTTCCATCTCTAAACACAAGTTGGTTAACATTTTCATACAGTAAACTCTTGTCAAACTGGATAAATTGTGTGGAAGGGTCATCCGGATTAGCCGATATTCTATATTAATGAAGCAAAAATATAGCCCTCAGAGACAAAAAAGAAAAGCTTAGAAAACAAATAAATGGAAAATTTATTAATATAGGTAGTGCTGATGAAAATAAATAAACATATTTCACTGCAGCAATTTTTTCCTCTGTCAGAAGCTGAAATCCAGGGTCTCCTTCACCCAGCTCAAGACAATCTTGGATATTTTCTTCTGTGGTTTCAGTCTCTCCAGCTTCCCTCAACACATTCTGAAAGTCCTCTTGCTCCTAAATCCCACATGTCTTTTAAAGTACGTACTCAACTGTGAACAGAATTTTTCATTTTTCACATTTCATATTTTGATCCGGATTAACCGTAACCAGATTAGCAAGGGTTTACTGCATGTGCACCTGAAAACAGTGCTTGAAAGTTAATGAAATCAACAAACAAAAGATATTCCAGTGAATCAAAGCAACCCATGCATGTTAGATACAACTCTGAACACAGATGCTTAAAAAAAAAATAAATAAATGTGTGTTAACGGAGTACAGTTTATTCACCATGGCCATTACACAGTGCTTGTTATATTAATGACAAAGTAGGCACTGCATTTCCTTGTGATGTGTGCACAGTTTCACAACACCAAAATGGCGCAGCTAGGACTTCATATTCATTTGTGTCCTCAAGCACAAATGGCATCCTGACACAATTTTTTGAATGCAAGAGTACCTCAGAGCCTATCAGGCACAATCAAGCCACTTCTTGGACACAGACTGGGTCCTTCAGAGAGTACAATGACTAGACTACAGACTAATGACCAAGAAATCATGGTTTGATTTTTCACAAATATGGATATTTATCTTCTTGCCATTGTGTCCAGACTTGCTCTGGCACAATCCAGCCTCCCATCCGCCAAGTACTGGGGGCGGTTTCCCATGAATAAAGCGGCTGGGGTGTGGCATGCTTTAGGAGATACTCTGAGGAAGACTTACTCATGACTTTTAACATTTATTTGTTATTTTTGCATATTTTCCTTATTGCATGCAGATCAGATATAATTATATCATCATGACCAGGGCCCGGATTTTGATGACCTGAAAATATTTAAAAAATCCAGAAAAATGACCTAAATATGACCCAAAAATGTAATATGCAGGGCCTGAATTTTGATGACCTGAAAATATTAAAAAAAGTGACCTACAAAATGACCGAAAAAATTCAGAAAAATGACCTAAAGGAGAAAAGAAAGAACACTTCACTTCCATGTTATTCATATTTCAGAAAACATATGAAGAAAATTCCCTAAAATGGCCAAAAATGACAAGAAATACCCTTAAAAGTCCAAAAATTTACCAAAAAATTACCCCCAAAATGAAAAAATGACATTAAACCTAAAAATGTAAAAAAATGTCAAAAAATTACCTATAAAATTTACATTTCTGTAACCAGCAGCTCATATCCGAGATTTATATATTTAAGAGCATCGCATAGGATACAAGGAAAAGAAGATGACATGTCATCAAAATCTGGGCCCTGATCACGACTATACCCATCCCCCTTCCCCCTTCTTAACTTCTGACTCAATAACTACACATTCATAACAATTGGTGTGTTGGTATGAACATTGTGTCACTACTAGAGGTCACCTTTATTTTCATCAATACCAACATGGTAGCCATCACAGGAGGGAGGCTTGTGATGTGACGAAGGAAGATCCTAAAACACACAGTAACTCAAAATCCTGCATGAAATACCATTTGCATAACCCCCACCAAAGGGGGTGGGATAATACTGTAAAAATATGATGTTAAATATGACCAATCAGAATCCAAAAAGGTAAAGCTATCCCTGTAATAGGACATGGTGGCAGATAGGGTTGTGGGACATCAAAGCTCCCACATTTTGTAGACAATCGGCTCACAGATGGCAGCGAGGCTGTCAGCCTTATGTGCCAACCATGCTTTAACACCAGGAGGATTCCTGGTACTAACTTCTGTTAGAGGCAGAGTCAACCCCAGGGTCATAGTGCAACTGGAAGGATTAGGTCAGCTGAAAAATCCAGTGACCTCATCAGGAATCAAACCCATAACCTTCTCAACCAACTGCACTACCATGTGCCCCTAATCAGAATCTATACTACTAGAAATTATGTATAGAAAATGGTCATTAAATAATATAATGTTTCATCTGCAGTTCTTTCTAGCCTCAACAAACACAATGAAACATATGCAGAAGAATACATGTGTCATATTAAATTTCCTGAAATTCTGTTCATGGAATAATCCGTCTTATACTTCATGAATTTTTTAACTTTGTGTTTGATCTTACTGAAGTTGCTTTTTGATGCTTCTACTCTGAAGATGGAGGAAGACAATTCCTCCACAGTGCTGTACCTATCTGCTAAATTCATTGACATCACACACTCAAAGTGCATAACTTTAATTTGCGCCGCCATGAGAACCTCAGGTCTCATGTATGAATATGAAGTCCATTTCTGTGAGTGTTCTGTTGCTCTTTTTGAAGATAAACGTGATTTTATGTGAAACGTGGTGAGAACAAAGGAAATGCAGTGTGTGGCAGGAAAGAGGGTGAGTAAGTCATTTCACTGACCTCTCTATGAGCTTTCTCATTTCCTCTGTAGTCAAGTCCTTGTTGTTGGCCCTGACATTTACTGAAAGCAAAATAAAAATACAGGCCTCTCTGCTTGACTGACTCCCACAAGAAGAAGAAGAAAAAAAAAAGACACCAGTGGAACAAGCAGTTGGAAGTTTTAAACTGCTCGCACCAGTTTGAAACACAAGATATTGTTAACCTATATAAACTGTTATAACACACAAGATAGACACAAACCTTTACAAAAAAAAAAGTTCTACTCCAATAAAACACATAAACACAGTATTAGCACACAACAGAAATGTACAACTACAAATGTAATAATGTAAACTGCAACACAGATTTGATGAGGTGGAATACTTGGTATGAATACTGAGCATTCTTCCCTTCTCTGAGCCACAATATGTTTTAATAACATTGGGCACCCATTCACACACTCATAATCAAAGCATTCAACTTTAAAGAAAAACAAGATAATATTGAGGTTATGGTCTCCCCAGACCTAACATTAAACAATGAAGAAACCAACTTAGTTCTGAACTGAAGCACAACTCATGTATATAGTAAGAGTCACTTGTATTTTAACATGAGTTCCATCAGATTTTGCTATGTATGCCTGAATTATCTCACTATGTGCAAAGGACTGAGTTTAGAGATGTGTTTTGAACTGCACAGTATGATGCGGTTGCAGTGTAATAATTCCCTTCTAATGACCAGTATTCCATCTCTTTCATACATTTCACTTCAATGCATAAAAAAAGAATTATTTTATGTTACTATGTTTTCAAAATAAAGCCGTCTCAAATTTTGGAAAAGATGGACGGAAAAGAAAGATCTGGCACCCTTCATGCAGACAAGTTGCACGACTACTGAAGCAACATGCGAGTTCCCCATGTGAGCAAGGACCAGTGCCACAGAACTGCCATCTCTAATTACAGAGCTAACAATGCTCATACATTCCATTTAATGCATCATGGGCAAGGCTGGAAAAGGGGGTGGATGCAGGTAGACACACCTGTTTAGTTCCAGAGCACTTCATTTTAAGGAAGATAGTTTCTGATGCCTTGAGATATCATAATTATCCTTCCCAACAATAATAGACACAGGAATGAATTCACAAGCGTACACTGTAATAACTTCCTTCTGATATATGTTGGACATAAACTCCCATCCGGGAGTTTATACTAATTTGGAGTGCCTACCTAGTTCTGTACTGGAGTGCCTACCTAGTTCTATACAGGAGAACCTACCTAGTTCTATACTGGAGAACATATCTAGTTTTGAACTGGAGTGTCTACCTAGTTCTGAAGTAGAGTACCTACCTAGCTAGCTCTGAACTGGAACACCTGCCCAGTTCTGTACTGGAGTGCCTACGTAGTTCTATACAGGAGAACCTACCTAGTTCTATACTGCAGAACATATCTAGTTCTGAACAGGAGTGTCTACCTAGTTCTGAAGTAGAGTACCTACCTAGCTAGTTCTGAACTGGAACACCTGCCCAGTTCTGTACTGGAGTGCCTACCTAGTTCTGAAAAGCCATTTCCACTTCTGATCATGGAACTTGTATATTACAACATCAGGTTTAATAATGGTTTAACTTGTGATTTTCTCTTTACTTCAATCCTTTTAATTTCAGCCTTCAAAACGCCACATATAAATACCATTCAATTTGTTGCAATTTTTCTTGATTATGCTAATTCAGATATAAAACAGGACTGGCACAGTTATGCATTCTGAGCTATTTAGACATAAAATTTATTGACATAATATTTAAAGAGTCAATCCTACATCACAGAAAACACATTCAAACTTCTTTATAGCGAAAATTTGGTTAAGTCTGCTTAGGAAAATCATTTCTGTTTACTGTGAGAATCAAACAAAATCCTTGGTACACTGCGGCTGCAAAATGCAAAAGATTCCGAATGTTAAAACAGATGATATATATAGTAACCATTACGCTTTAACAGGTTAAATATCTACTGTCACTGAAGGTTAAACGACTGCAAAATGAGAAATATTCTGAGTGCTATGTGACTGTGATTAATCACCCCCCCTCCAAAAGGCTTAGTTCTTGCTTTCTAGCGGGGACAAAGAGCAATTAGTACAGTGTTGTGCCTATAAACATTTAACAGAAAGAACACAGATTTTGTTATTTAATTGCAATTATTCATAACACACTTTAAATGGGTTTTATTTCTTTGTAAGAAAAGGTATTTAAGAGATAAACGAGAGTTACCAACTGACAAAAGCTGGTAGTATTTCTTCTATTTCAATTTTAGTTTCAGCACAGAAACAAGACAACCATCAGCAACTGTCATGGCTGAATTTCACCATATTTGGGAGGTCCTGTGTTCATATTTCAGCCCATAGACTGGATACTCTTACTGAGATTATTCACAATTTTACTTGGTCCCTCCAGGCAAACGAAGGGATGGTATCACAAATTAGGTCACGACCACTTCCACATCCTTTAGTTCATGATTCCTGTATCATCATACCATTCAATGCTATGTACCCTGAGCTGCTGACAGCATCATTAAATAAAATGCAAATAATGACACAAAACAAAACAAGAATCAGTTGCATTAACATGGGTGGCTACCCATGCTATGAAGTATTGGAATGTTGCAATGAAGTACAATGAGGCAATATGATGTATGAATTGGGCTTAGTGTCCAATGTTTCAGAGACAATCTCCACTTGGATAAACAACAGCCAGCACCCAGATTGTCATTCATCATAATGGCAGAGATAACCTCTGAAACGTGGCATACTAATTCCACTTTCACACAGTTAGAACATCTGAGAGGTCATCAATGTTTTGGTGTCTGTGAAACCTGCACATCTTACAATGTCATGTTCTTGTCCAAGATTAACTCAGCAGATAATTTGGATATCATCTGCAGCTAATGGGGAAATGTCTCAAATGTGGCATATACTGACTTTGGCTCATATCAAATAGGATATCTTCCTTTTTCACTCCTGTCAGGTCACATCCTGACAGGATGTAAATTTACAGGACTGTAAAATTCAGTTATTTTTGCCAAGATGCAATGAAGAAAAGGGTAGAACATTGGTGCTGTAGCTGGCACAAATTCAACCAGCACTAAAAATATTACTGTTATCTGTACCCACAATACACAAGTTCTGTGGCCATGGCCCCTTTGGCAGTAGAGCTTACCAGTACACTGTCGACACACAAATATTCAAATGATCCAAGTCGCATGACCACTGATCGGATATCATACACATGATTAATATCAATGACAGCACAGATACATATTGTTAGGTTGGCTCTACTGGAAACAGCCATTGTTAGATTGATCTGTAACACATTATGTCCATAAAGGTTTCTTCTCTAGAAGTTTCAATCTTTTTCTGTCTCTGAAACATTGTGTTTTGAAAAATAAACAGAACAGTTTTTTGATAAAGACAGGACAATGGATAATGTCCAAAAACATAATGTTTGTACTGATGTCCCATTGTCACAGACTTTTAGATCTTATACATTAAGAGAGGATTTTCATGGGTTTTAATATGCGTTCTAGCAAAGGCAAATATAGTAATTCAAATAAGGCCAAAACCACTTCCTTCCACATCCTTTCTAATTCACTTATCAGTGAAGATATGTGATACCTCAAGATATGTGATTCATAATGGATTTGATATAACTCCTCATGAATGCTTCAAACTGGATTACTCCTCAGTGTTCTTTGGGATTATGTTGCCCAGAATGCCTTTCAGAATATGTAGGGACAAATGTGACCTGCAGACACAGTACACACTTAGCTAACCCATCCCAGTTAGTTGGTGTAAGGCTGTGATCCCCAAATGGGACATGCAGTTTCTAAAATGGACACTATTAAGACTAATGGACTATTTCCATATCCTGGGTTGTACCTATACATGGATACAAGGAAAATGAATGAATGAACTTATGAATCAGAAGCCTAATTTATAGTCGAAAACTGCTGAAGATTTTGGATGTGATATTACTTGTAGAGAAGATATCTTTATATAAAAATATGATTCATTTAAAAGGTTACTTCCCTTCAAAGAGATACCAATTCATGCGGTCATTACTCACCTCCGTAATTGCGATTTACAAGCTGATCACGGTCACACTCTGCCTCTGAGATCTCGTTGCTTTCTTTGGAGTCGTTGAAAGACGAACTGTTAGGGTCATGATTCCTTGGAGGAGGTGGAGGGGGTTCAGGGCTCCCAGACAAGGGCAAGTTACGGGCAGAACCTGACAATAAACAACAATTACATAAACAAATCAAGTAATAAAAATGTCAATCTTTATTGATGAAATTACTCTTAATAGGTGTTAAATTTCTAGTATTCACTTTGAGGATTTAAGTTAGTATGACTAAGAAGCATAAGTTTTAAACTATCTTTGTGTGGCGTATACTCAGTTTAAAATTAAGTAAAACTGTACATATGTCAGATTGCAAATAGATCTGACAGACAAGTCTGCAACAAAACTGTACACTTTAGCAGATAAAAACAAAACAGATAATTTAAAAAGTGTCATAAAAAACTCAGGATGTTACTGTTTTTCACACCTGCTATAGTTTGGTGAAATGTCTGCTAGTATTACAGTCTTTGCCTAGGAAAATGTTTCATGCTGTGAATGCATTAATGTTCAGTTTACGCTACTTAACATTTACCAGTAAAAAGATTCACTTATATGTTCCCATTTGTGGTCTAGGATGCTATTGCAGTTTAATGTATCACCGATATAAATATAAAATGATTGTATTTGCAAATGCTTATGTTAATGTAGAAATTTGCAAATAAATCATACAACTGTGAAAAAATGCATCTGAATTATAATAACTGGTATCATTAGCATCCTAAAATCTTGAATTACACATTTTAAAAATATAAGTGAAAAGAGATTAAACATATTATCTTATATGTATACTTGATGTGTCACAGCCATTCATTAGCGTACCCAACATTTCAGAAAGTAACTTTTTGGGAATACGATCAATGCAGTTTTATTTGGAGTTAACAATACTACAAACTCGAGAAATTTAAACAATATCATTAGAGACGTCTTTGAGGAACATAATATTCTATGATTCAGCCCTTGCTGGGGGCATATCAATTAAATCCCATTATGTTTAGGATGCTTTGGCCCATAAAATATTATTTAGATCAAGTGACTCTACAAATATTTAAAATATAATCAAAATTGGTCATCCCATTTTTGAGGAAACTGGAATTTTGCATTGAGGCCATTGGACAGTCTACCATTATTTTCCTGAAGGTACCATCTATTAGATTTTATTTAGTGAGACAGTCTTCATAACTTACTGAAATTTAATCAAAAACATTCCAGCCATTTTCAAGTGTATAAGCATGCCTGCTACAAGCCAGAAGGTCGCGAGTTCAAGTCCCGATGAGGTCACTGGATTTTTCAATTGATCTAATCCTTCTGGCTGTAATATAGCCCTGGGCCCGACTCAGCTTCTAACAGAAATGAGTACCAGGAATTAATTAAATAATTTTCCTGGGGAGTAAAGCGCGGCCGGCGTGTAAGGCTGACAACCTTACCGCCATCCTTGAGCCAATTGTCTAGATAGTGCGGGACCCTCAACGTCTCACAGCCCTATGGGCCTTCACGGCCTGTTACAGGGATAGGTTTACTCTTTACTTATAAGCCTGCCTGTAGAGGTCTTCTGTATCTGAGGCAACAATCTTCATATTGCATTTATTTATTTACATTTATACATTCCGTTGATCCTTATGGTACAGCTGACCAGTGGATATGGATTTTGTCCCAAGCTAATAGATTAAAATACACAAATACAAAAATTACATACATACAGTGCGTACAATCAAGTGCGCGCCGCAGCTGCAATTTGCCGTGAGTCATACCACCGCAGAACGGATGCAGTCGCGGGGAGNGGTTAAAATATTCCTCTAAGGAATAAAAAGAATTTGAAAGAAAAAATCTTTTTAGCCTCAGTTTAAATAGTTTCACATCATTACTCATACTCTTGATTCTGGATGGAAGGTGGTTATAAGTCTTAATACCAAAATAATATGATCCTTTCTGAAAGATTGTTAGGCGTGATGTGGGAAGGTGCAAATTTGTGGTATGTCTAGTATTAAGATTGTGGGTCTCATAGTTTGAACTGTATAGGTCTCTATTATTTACAACAAACAGAATTATAGAGTATATATACTGTGAGTACATTGGTAATATTTTTAGGTTTTTGAATAGTTCCCTACATGAGTCTCTAGTTCTTACATTCATAATAGTTCTAATGATCCGCTTTTGCATTCTGAAAACATTTATACTAGTTGCTGAGCTACCCCAGAAAATTATCCCATATTCCATGATAGTATGCACATAGGCAAAGTAGATCATCCTTAGGGTTTCCTGTGACATGAGACCTCTTACAGTTCTAACTGCATAGCAAGCTGCACTCATTTTAATTACTATGCATCAGGCACTGACCCATACCAGACAAACTCCTTCATACCAAAATTAATAAAAATTCTTCCCACCATTTTGGCCCCAGGGAGACACATACAGACATGGACTGACAACATTCAAAAAACCAATTTATTTTTTTTATTCAAAAAGTGGTGAAAATGAATAAACCCATCAAAATCTTAAGCCTGAGCTTTCTCCGTGATCTCCAACACTTTCTCATACATGAGAAAATAAAAACCATAAAACACAATCTTGCATTTCAAAATATCCACCATTTTCTGCTGTTACATGAACACCCTTGCAGCAGCGGATGCAGAGACAGAAAAGGCGCTGGGACTAGAAAAAAAACACACAAATGTCTCCTACCTGAAGATTAGCAGATGAAATAACTACTTCCTCTTAACAATTCCAAGTTAAAAAAAAAACCGCAGGATACTTTTTGAATGTGAATTATAAACATTTCAACTACGTACCTACACTACGTCGGCTGACAGAACCTCGACTGCCGTAGTGATCATAAGGAGCACCGTACTGGCCATACTGGCTACCATATTGATCTTCTTCGGGAGCACAGTTGGCGGGATCATCATACTCTGGTCCAGGTGCAAAGTTGGCAGCACCATTCTGGTTGGCTACTCGTGAGTAACGTCCGTTGGCTCGAGGCTGTACACACCACATGTCACTGATATTACTGGCAACAAGCCAATGTACTGACAGTTATTCATTTCAGTCTTGAACCTTTTGAGGCACAAATTTTACCTAAACAGTACTTAAAATTTCAGTTCGCACATCCATTAAGCAAAACACTATGCTTTAGCTTAAACATGGGGCAGTGAGAGAAGTAATTCAGAAATGGGTGCATTTTATGGAAAAACAACAGTCCCTTCCTGTATTCACAACAGCCTGCCACTGGTCCCTATCCTAAGCCAGATGAATCAAGTCCACGCTCTCCCATCCTACCTCCTTCCAATGCATGTTAATATGGCCCTTCCATTTACAATTAGGTCTTCCCTGTGGTCGCTCTGGCTTTTCTACCAAACCTTTATATGCACTTCCCCCCCCATATATATTACATGTCCTAACCAATTCATCTAGGAGGCCACAAGTTGTTAAAACACTTCCAAAGCCAGGTACACTGTGAGACAGGGGGAAAAGGGGGGTTCATTTACAAGCGAATAATGCTACTATCTCTAGTTTCAGTAATTCATTTCATAGTTGAGTGATACTTACCTGTGACATGTACCTCATGCTGGACCATAACAATAGAACTCACCATGGACTGGGACCCACTACGCTGATGGATATGCCCATTTCCAGCCACCCCACCGGGACCCATTGGGCCTATGGTGCCACTGTGTGTGCGTTCATGTCCATTTTGGTGTGGAAATGTCTGGAACTGCATTGCCTTGTTAGGATCCATTTCTTCACGGAATCCTAGCAGATGGAAGGTGGCATATGGACAGATCTCATCTTCCATACCTGGAAAGGCAGACAGTAAAATGTCAAGGGGCAGATGTGGCTTGTAACTCAGGGTAATAACATGAGAAATGAAAACAAAGGCATTTACCTTTCAGGAAAGAAAATGCTTACAAACTTGGCATCAGCTACAGAAAGCATTTGCTGATGATTTGGAAGGACTACAGTTTGTAGAATTTAATTTTTCTCTTAATATTCACTGGCCAGGATAGCTCAGCTGGTATGGTGACTAAGCTACAGGCTGAATGACTAAGGATTGAGGGGGTTTAATTCCCACTAAGGCTCTAATCTGATGAGTATCAGGGGTTCTTCACCTGGAGATAAAGCCGACAAATTACTTTCACCTAGCATTGAAGTTACGACTGTGTGGAGCTACACCTTCACTCCCCACACACCATTGCATAGTGGTTAATCAAGCACAGGAATGACTCCACCTTAACACTCATAGTCACCACAAAAATTTTTTGTATACCAGGCAGTAATGACTGATCCATTATTATTAGGAGAGCTCTTGTGGTTACCCTGCTGCTGTTTTAAATTTTCCTAAAAAGGTAAGTCAATGAGAGCTGCAGATACATCAGAGCTCTCCAGACTTAACGAATGGCCTTGCTGAATGATTTTTTTGAATTGTAGCATCTGCTTATTTTTGGCATACAATATACTTTTTAATTTAGGGGGGCACACAGTAGCATAGTTGGTTGAGGCACTAATGCTACAAGGCAGAAGGTTGCAGGTTCAAGTTCCGATGAGGTCATTGGATTTTTTCGATTGACCTAATCCTTCCAGGTGCACTATGGCCCTAGGGTCGACTCAGCCTCTAACAGAAATGAGTACCAGGAATATTCTTGGGGGGTAAAGGGCGGCCGGCGTGTAGAGCTGACCTCACCTCCATCTATGAGCTGATTGTTTAGAAAATGTGGGAGCCTCGACATCTCACAACCCTGTGGGCCTCCGCAGCCTGTTACAGGGATAGCTTTACTTACTTTTTACTTTAATATACAATTTAATTTACAGAAGCCGTCTATACAACATTTTCATCACTTCCTGGTGAATTCCTTGTTTCACTACACGTTTTGGCCCGCAGGAAAGGTTATTGTGGTACCACAACACACTATTAAATATTACAGCATGTCAACTGTTTTCATAAAGAATCCTTCATGAATGCGTACAGAAACAGACCATGAATCTGTAGTATACATATATAAAGATGGTAAGAGGAACATTGTGATTCAGAGCCAAGCCTTCAGTCCTGGCCTCTGTGCTCTGTAACAATGACAAAGGAGTCCCTTTCTGTTGTGGTTACCATAATTCACAGCAATAAGATAATGCAGTAAACTGATAGCTTAACATGGGTTCTGAATCATAACACATGCCTGGTATTCCCCAAATTTGAGGTATACTAAGATGAAAGCATCTAGAAAAATTTGTAATGGATCTGTCAGGTATCAAACTCAAGATTTTTCATATGCAAGTCCAGTGCTTTAATCCTCAATCACCCTATCATCTGATCAGATTCAGTACAGTTATTGCTTCACTTGAAAATACAAAAGTGTGAGGCAGGAATCACAAACACTACTAGAAATAAATTATAAAAATTTACAAAATTTTATTACTGAAAAATTGTCGATACTTTTTTCATTCCAAATACAGACTGAAATGATATATGACTGTGTGCTTACAATCACATGAATCCTGGGTAATTCAGAACCATTTTATTAAAACAGTATCCTATCCAAATTGGTACAGCAGCCTATTTCTCTGAATATGAATTGGTTGGACTGTGAAGGTAACCACTCACCTCCAGCTAGTTCTGAAGTTTAGAATGCCTGGAGAATTACTTGCATATCCTTCACAGGCTGTGTACCTTGTGCACAGTGGAAGCTTTACCTTAACTTGACAGAGAAAAAGGTGACAAATTTACATCTGATTCTTAGCTACTGAAGGGGCACAAGTGAATCATATGATCTGCAGTTGTAATAAGAATAAACTTGGAAAGCTAAGAGCAAATTCAAGTCTTTGTTTTGGTTGTGAGAAGTGCACATGCAAGTGCAACCCTGCCAAACATACATATGAAGCACATTTTGTCTGTTTCTGCTGTATCAAGCTAACAGATCACTTTATAAAAGAATAAATTACAGTCTAAAGCATGCAGAAAGAGGAAACACACTCAAGCACAACATGCCAGAAGACTGCAGTAACTTACCTCAGTGGTCCAATGAACATGCTTAGAGTCTGAAGTTTTCTTACATCACAGGTTAAGAAAGAAGAACTTGGTATCACTAATTTATGTACCTCCTCAAGAGATTCTCTCAACCGTGCAGCAAATTTAATCAGAACAACACAATACATGATACAATACATGATAATGTTTTATCAAACAATTGAGAGATAATCTGGAATGTAATTTCCAGACGTACGTGTATAATAGTAGAGGCAAAAATAAATTATATATCCAGGCACGGAGGACAGCCCTTTTTCAGAATGCGTTAAACAAGGCAAGTAGATTTATATAATAAATTACCAGAGAGAATAACAATTTTAGAAAATTTTGGAAGTTTTAAAAAGGAGGTAAAATCATTGTTGGTCTCAAATACCTTTTACTCGGTCGATGAGTTTTTAAAATTCCAACTTTTATTACAAATTGTCTAATTATGTTGGCGTTAAATCTTTTATACACCTTTTGTGACGGTAATCAGAAACTGATGTAATTGTGATGGATTAAGTATTGTAATTATGTAATCTATTGTATTTGTGTAATTAAGGTGACTTGTCTTGTTCTTATTGACTATTTCTGGATCCGCTAGTGTTCCAGCAATATGGGGATCCATGGAAATAATAATATGTACATAATATACAACTTTATATACAGTAAACCATCAGCAGCAACAAGCTAACATAAAACAAATATGTAATAATATCCAATTTTAAAAAGGAACTGGACTTATTAAAGGCTGCTATTACTACACAGCCTGTCTCAATAAAGAATTCTTCAATATCAGCTACTGATAAGTGAATACATAGAATATGTTGTATTTATAATCATTACTGTATTTCAATAATTGTATAATATGAGTGACATGTCCTTTATAATGTAATTGATCGACAGGGCGAATAAAAACAAACAATAAATATATAATTTTTGTTCCTGGTATTTAGCCATGTCACATGTTTAAGCAGTTCCAACATTTTGGCACATACTGTAGTCACCATCTTCAGAGTGAATGAGGTGTGTGGTGTTATCTGGTGGGCACATCCCCAACCTCACCTTTCAGATATAATATTAGACTGTAACCTCCTTTCTCCTCATTCACCCTGAAGATGGCAACTGTAAGATATGTTGAAATGGAAACACTTTAATATGTGATGTACTAAACCCCGAAATTACATATCAGATAAAGGCCATGAACATTTAAGGACTACAGGATACAAAAAACCTGTGCCTTTACAAAAATCTTTCTCTGCTGTGCAGAATTAAGGCTGAAAATAATGTAAAACTGTAAACAAAAGTATTTTACTTTACCAGAAGTGTAAAAAGGCTATAAGGTAGTATTTTGGTGATGGAGTGTTCAAAACTTTATTTGCCATAACCTGGAATTATTATAAAACACACAAAATTTGACCTGAAACCCTGAAATGGACTTACATAATACCAATTGAAAGGAAAATGATTACTGGTTCATACCACAAATAGGTTATTGGCCCAAGGTATCACTTCTATGGTCTAAACTATCCACAAATATAAAATGCCTTTATGAACATTTCCTGCATGTTTCATGTAAATTTGTAAGAGGTAAGCATAATTCTATTTATATACACACAGCATTTACATAGTCCAATTAAATGTCCGAGAATGAATAGTACACAAAATTTTAGGGTGGAAGTCCACATTTCACACCAACACAAATCAAACGAAAAGGTCTTCAGACAGGTTGTAAGCAAATGAAAGATTCTAGACTGAACGTAGCATGATTTCATAAATTTATTTGCTTTTAATTTCATCACTAATTCAATGGAATTGCTACTCTTCTTTCAAAGGACTGAAACTTTGCACAGTACTCTTAAAACAGAAACAAAACAAATCCACAACAAAGACGACCCTGCAGAGGGTTCATTATTATTTTGTTAAGCTCACTGATTAGTGTTATTTCAGACAGTTGGTAGAGAATAGGAGGGTGAAACACAAACAAACAATAAATGTCAAAATAAAAATAAGTAAAAAGATCCTAAGGAAGTGACAGAAAAGAAAAAAGGATGTAAAGTAGGCAGCTAGTGTCTCACCTGCTCTGTGGTACACTGTCTCATCTGAGCCTGGGTGGGCGGGAATGCGACGAATGCCTGGTGGATGAAGGCTCAGTTCCTCGTACATGTGGCGAGGGTGACGGGGGTCCCAGGTGGCATGACTGCGGAAGGAGCCTGAATGACCTAACACCGACAAAATGGCCAAATGGATAAACAAGCAAAAAACAAAACACAAACTAAAAGAAACCTGCCCCAAGGAGAGGCAAATCATATGTAAACATGGTAGCAAGCAGGGGTGTCCACACCAATAGGGGACAGCGTGATCTTAGCAAGCAAGGGTTCTGCATGCAAGAGTGACCACAGGGCACTTTGCAAAAGATTAAGTGAGGGAGTATTTCACTGCCCTTGTATGTACCTATATTTATGGAGATAAAAAGTCCTATATATCAAAGTGAAGCACTTCAGAAGTTTGAAAACTGCTAGAATATTTAAATAGGGACCATGTGCTAGTCTACAGAGGACCGTCTTCTGGTATGTGACAGCATGTAGCCTCATAGAAGTTTACCAACATGTCAGAGAAAGATGCTTGCTGGTTTTCTGGATCAGTCTTCAACCCTATGAGATAGAGATGTCATGATCCATCAAAACATTAGTAAGCTTATACCAGGCTGTACAGTGTCAGAACCCAGAAGATGGTGCTCTTCATAGTCACCACTGTGATAACCTCAAATCTCATATTCAAATACATGAAGCACCAGCAATATTGGTTATACTTAATGAAAAGCACAAAATTTGTGATGGTAACAGGTCTTTGAATGGTAATCAGTTTCTTGTTAGATGATTTTTGGGCGAATAACACCACAAGTGTTGTAATATTTGAGTTCAAAGCTGCTATACTGAAGCCACAGAAAAAATTCTCATGAATCAAGTTGGCAAATTTCCCCTTCCAGTGCACCCCCTATATACCCCTAGTCATCTACCCATTCTGTCCACACAAATGTTGGCAGTAATAACCCGATAATAACTTTCAGTAACGACAGGAACTTCAGGCTGGTTAACATGGGCTAGTGGGAGATGGAGGGTAATACAACAGCAGGTAGAAAATGGGAAGCCTTGACTGCTGTCATCCATGGGACCTTTCCCCATGATCTCAACATAACATGATAAAAGGTCTAAAATTTTGAGGTTATGTGTAAGCTTTCAGATTATGGCAACATATGCCATGTTTTGCAGATCGTATGATGCATCTCAATTTTGGATGGCTAATTTTTAGAAAGACGTAATTTATTCAGTATTTTTGAAACCTACACTCACGAATACTTATGAAACAAAATAGGGGGGGGGGGCAACATAAAAGAAAAACATAGTCAAAAAAGAGCTCTAGACTGTGTTCTATAATTTTCTCTATCCTTCCTTCAATTTAGTTTAATTTTCTTGCAAGCTTTTTCACATCTCATTAAACTCAATTCTGTTTGAAAACCTCTTGCCCTTTATGCCCCATTTTTGGACACTAAACTTACATGAAATACTTGACGAACTGATTACCGTACCGTGTGTGCCAATGAACAGAAAGGCTGGCAGAGCTCCCGACTACCGGCAGCTAATACAGAAGAAAATTTGACAGACCAAACCTGTCTGACAGTGAAAACCAAGGCTCCAGGCCAAAGTTAAAACCAGGCACCTCCTAAATACAAGCAGAGGCATTATAACTTATGCACATTTGCTCGGATCTTCTCTTTTGAATCAACAATCATAATGATATTAACTGAATAAAACAATTTACAAAGCTCTTCATTTGTAATCTTGACCGTTTCCATTATTTCATCTTTGTTTGTTCAAAATATTCTCCCCAAACTCTATATTCTCAAAACACCCTCAACCAACCAGAAGTAACCACTGCATAACATAAGTTTCTGAAGATTACTGTCTCTTGGAACATGAAAAACGTACTTTATTAAAAAAGTACAATGTTTCAGGTTTCCCAAAATACATGGCATCATGCCCAAGGATACAGCAATCTTCATATTCAGTGCCTCAAGATCATCAGTTCTCTCATAACAAGGTTTTCATCAATACTGAATGTAAATATGGAGATTTGATGGTCTTGCATCAGATTTATTGGCGTTGTGAAAGATATTTCGGAATGTAAAGCTCATGCACTTCTTATTGTTAACAATTTGGAGTTCAGCATCCAAAAAAAAAAAAGTGTGCAACAGAACATGCCGGGATCCATGCACACGAAGTAGAATGTCAAGACATCCTTACTTATAACTGTACCTCTCTTGATGCGATCGCATGTATTGTAGTTGGAGCCCGGCACAGGTGGCAGCTTTCGGTTTGGAGGTGCAATGTAACCGAGCTCATCACGAAGGTCTGGGCGTCGCTTATCCATTGTAGAATTCCCACCAGCCGACTGGTTGTATGCAACATCATCTGGAAAGAAAATTATTAAGATAAGTGTTAGAGGTTATCACCTGCAGATTATGTGCGCCCAGATACACAGAATACATAACTAATTAATAAAGCTAAACCATAATAAGCCAAGTGCCAGGTCAAAGATGAAGAAGCTCTTAACCATCAGACTGCCAAGCTCCACCATTTCATTCATTTATACATTAATGGCTCTACAGCCCTTTGTTGGGCCTCGGACTCTTCTTCAGTGTCATGACCTTTTTAACACAGATGGTAGGTCTCCTTGGATGAGTAATCAGCCTGTCACAAGGCCATTACCCACATACAGGACAACACAAACACAGAATAAATGCATATACAGATATCCATGACTTCAGTGGGATTCCAAACCCACGAACCCAGCGTTCGAGCAAGCAAAGACAGTTTCATGCCTTAGATTGCAAGGCCACAGACAAAGCTCCACCACAGAACCAAAAACGTCAATGCCTGTTGGGGGTAAATGCAGTTTCACAGAAAAACGCACACTATTTCCTTAAATCACCTTCAAATAACAACAGGTATAGACCTGTTGAAAGCCTGTTCCTTCCTCTAACATCAGTAATTTCACATTTGATGTTATCTACTGAAAGTAATGCTGTTCATATCAATTAACAGCAAGCCAATCTCTTCAGCTGTGGAATTTTTAATGGAAGTACCGAGTTGATTTAATATGCAACATGCAGGGGGGTTAACAACCAAGGATGTCATAATGTGCTGCCTGGTCAGGACTAACATACACCCTCTATGAATGGAATGACTGCCTTCTGATCCAATATTTCTGTGTCATAAACAGATTAATAAGGTGGGATACGCCAGGCTTTCCTGTGTATATTCATCCAGGGAAAATGAACTTCAACTGAACATAAATGCTCCAGACATATTTATTAGTGCACACATCTCTCTGAGCATGCCACTCATTTAAGGCCATGCCATAGCTCAAGCAGTTAGTCGCTGGCTTCCCACCGCGGCAGTCCGGGTTCAATCCCAGGTCTGGTCAAGTGGGATTTGTGGTGGAGAAAGTGGCACTGGGGCGGGTTTTCTCCGAGTGCTTTGGTTCCCCTGCCAATCTTCATTCCACCAAATTCTCCATCATCATAATCACCCAGGGCAGGTACAATAGGCCAATCAGTGGCCACCGTGCTGAGTGGATCCAGCTGGACTCCACCCCCCATTAAGCAAATTAAAAACAAGATAAATGTCTCCATGCTTAATTAAGCAGTATGCCATCAAGATGTAGCGTCTTTATTGAGTAGGTTATTCCAGCTCTGTCACACAAGAATGCAATGCACAGCTGATTAAGATTAAATATTTAACACACCAGAAAATATTTCAAATAGAAGCTGCAGATCTTAATGAGAGATTTCATGTCATGTACTACTCTTTGTACAAAGTGTCCCTTACGAGAAAATTATTAAGTCTGATTTAAGCTAGTGATTATCATGGATCAATATGGACCAAAATTAAATTCACCCCGCTTTTAGTGGAGATGGTCAATAATACACTTCAATAGAGTTCTCGGATGGGTTTCATAGACGTACCAACCAGTCAGAATGCCATTTGCCTTACACACATTCACTTCGTGCACTTCTGCACAGAATGAATAACAAAGGTACTGTTCAATTACTTTAACATGTTCAATGCAGGGGCCCCATACTGGAATTTTACCTGTTGGGCTAGACATGTTTCCAGAAAAACTTCATTTTGAAATTACTTAATTGAAATTGGAAATGGGTGGGATTAAGTGATAAACAATCAACAGTCACCGTACAAATCATTTTTGTCAAGCTTCTACAAGCTTTCTTAAGAATTCTCTGCATATGAATGACATCTGTAGGAATTTTATTTAGACATCAGCCAACTTAAAAGCAATACATGTTAAATATACTGATGACTGATTGATACTGAACTAGTTAACCATGCTGCTTTGACAGCAGAGGCAATATAGCAACATATGAGATGGAAAGTTGACATTCGTTTAGTTTATTTAATAATGCTATCAATAACTCATATTATAATATGAGTTATGTATATATGTATATAATTATATACAGCATGAAATGACAGGAAGATGAGTGAAAAATAAACTGGAAAGGATATGGAAGGAAATGGTCATGACAAAATCCCAGCATTTTCTTGGAGGAACTGAGAAAAACCATGACAAATCTCAGTAGTTAGTTTAGTTAGTTATTGGAGAGGGTGGGTTTCCCCATGCACTTAGACCTGTATTGGTCCATTGTGCTTCCCTCTACGATTTCTACCAGTCTCTATATCCTACCGGTACTGGTGTTTACCATCAGTCCCGCCCAGCCAGCGAGACCGGCTCTACTAGCTGAGAGTATCTATAATGCTTCCCCCATCTACCAGAGGTATTAGACACTGCTGTTGGGCGGGAAACGTCCGTAATTTGGCTCAGTGACCTCCTTTGGAGATACGATGTTCTTTTATGTGCCATAAAGCTACGACACAGGACCCATGGCTTAAAGTCCCTCCCGGAGGACTTGTTCCCTGAATTTTTCCGCCCTTAAAAATTTGACGACCTCCACCGGGTATTTGAACCCGCGTACTATGAGTCATGAGGTGGGAACGTTACCTGTAGACTACGGAGGCCGCTGACAAATCTCAGTAAGGATAGCCAAGATTTTAGCTTCTTGAATACAAGCCAGAATTGTTACGGCTCAGGCAACTAGCACGATAACATTAGCAAGAGAAATTCACATTTACAGATGCAGTAACCATAATTTGTCAGGTGATGGGACTTGTAGTGAAGCATGTGTTTCTACATGACGTGCTAATGTATATTTTAACACCATTAAACAGAAATCACGTTACCTCTGAGACGAGTCTGTTCAGGACCCCGGGACCGTCGTGACAAGGCGACACAGATCACAACAACGCCCACTATAATGACCACTACAGTTGCCCCTATGGGAACAACAATGTTGAGGTCCAGCCACTCCGGCACCCATGGGAAGTACTGGTTCACAGACGTGTGTTCCTGCTCGGGCGGTGCAATGGTTCCTACAACATACGATGCCGCTTACCTTTCTGGTGCGAATTCTTGCCACGCAGCACACAGATCACCACAACCGCTATGATTATCACCAGAACAGCTGCTGCTACAGGGACCACAAGATTCAGATTTGAGAGGAAGATGCGGATTGGGGAATTGGCCCCTTGATCAGGGATCTCGCGTGCTGGAGCAATAGTACCTGTAACACCGAACCAGAAAAAAAAAATGAACGTCAGATCTGAGGTTCTTGCTGCAGGGAATATGAAGATTACTGCCCTGTGGCATGTGATGCAGTGTAGTCCAGTGCAACATTACTGATATTTTGAAGCAAAGTGCTGCCTACATTTTCAAGACAGAAGAGTTGTAGAATGAAGAACAAGGTAGCACATTCCTTCGAAATGTTGGCAGCCATCTGCCAAACTACACAGCACCACATACCAGAAGAGGGTAACCTCACAAATAATTAACATAAGCAGCCCATTTAGAAACGCCCTGTGTTCAGGTACTAATGCTCAGCTTCTTGTTGTTATGTGACAGCTACTGTAATTATGTACATGGTAACTTAATTAAATAATCTAATATTAACAGACTGGCACCAGTGCATCTGCACTAGCAAGTAACTTTGCAACAATGCACGCTGCAACAAACATATTATTTGCATTCACGTGACATGAAGTCTATCTGGCAGATTCTGTTCAGATTTTCAGTGGTCATCTTCCAGCATACGCAGCTGCAAGAGTGCTCAGAAATATAAGGCATTTTTTTGTCTTGAATTTTCTTTTATTTTGTTGAATTTGAGATCTCACAGCAAAAACTATGAGCATCATGATCTTCCAGATTTCAGCAACATGTAAATTTGCAGAAATCCACTGATGTACGTCTGAAACCTCAGTGGATATCTGCTCAACTACAGAGAATTACTACCCAGAAGACAGTATTCTCATTTTTCATGAAAAATATATGAACCAGATTCCTCCAGTATCTCTTTCTGTCAAATCGCACAGCAGCACATCCCAAAAAGCACTGATCTTTATATTCATTTGGTTCAGCTATGTTCTGTGTGACTATGCGCTAATATTGTTACCACTCTTTCTCCCAGCAACTCTGCTTGCATGCCAGCACAGCCATTTTGTGCAGTAAGCTAGCAGAACACAGTATTTCATAGAGAATACCAACAAATGATCTACATGTATTCATGGAATCATATAAGCACTATCTAGCAAAAAAGGTAAAAACTATTTGTTCAGAGTGTTTTCTGAGACAGGAACATTTTGTTTTGTTACAGCATATTATCAAGTGGGTCAGACATGACAGTCTGGATGAAGCTCCAGTTAATGATCAACTTCAGACAGGGGTGCAAAAGGGTTAAAATATACAACATTGTGTCATAATTTAAAGACTTTTCATCATGTTGAATGGGTGCACTTCAAGTTGGAGATGGAGGAAACTGCCTCCAGATAGGGATGGTAGCTGAGAGTATACTATTAAGCAGTTGAAGGCAGTCAAAAATTGGTGGTCCACCCCCCTGGGGGTTGGACGTGGGGCTAGAAACTCCCCACCATAAATAACTATCATGTTACAAACTGTCTCGGACTTAGGCAGATTCTCTGGGAGCATTCACTGGAGAAAAGTGAATACACAGTTTTCATAGGAAAACTTCTTCCACTGGGAAGAACCAGATATAGGGTGGAGTATAATACTGAAATGGATTATAAACAAACATAATGGGAGGGTGTGGACTGGATTCATCTGACTCAGAACAGGGATCAGCAGTGCATTCTTGTGAAAATGGTAATAAAACTTGAAGTTACATAAAATTCTGTGAATCTCTTTGAGTAGGTGAGGAATTATTAGCCTCCCAATAAGGACTCAGAACCATGGAATCACATAAAGAATTCATCACGGTGCCAGTTATAAAAACATCAGTGATCGTGCATTACCTCCGGTTACGGTGAGTGTAGCAAATTCGTATTCTGCTACCGCAAATCCAGCATTGTTGTGAGCGGTAACGCGCAAATGGTACCAGTTGGCAGGGTCCAAGTCCAGCACTACAAAGTTACCACCAGGCTTGACATTGTTGGAAACCTGATTCCATTCTGTATGCAGTCTGCAACAATATGTGTCTTTAGTTCAAGTCTCTGCACATACCTACCAGTGTCCAAATGTCAAAACTTAATGAACAGACTCATACTCATTATTTGGAAGTACCCGGCTTGAATCTCAGATGGACTGGTTACCATAACAGAAGATTTTTATGGTTTTACTCAGTCTCTACAAATGCCAGGATAAATCCTCAAAACAGGACAAAACTGAGGATGAAACCTCTTTTCCTTCTAGAACTGTTTGCTTCCTTCCCTGACAAGGGTTTAGCCCTGCCTCTTTCAGGGATTGCTGTATCCCACCGTCCCACTAACAAACCTGTTTCCTTTCCTCGCTTTATTGTATCTGTACAGTTGTCTTCCGTGCTTGGTTTCTTCTTCTACACTGAGGATTGAAGCGCCAGGTTCCTCACAGATGACATCTCAAAATACTCAAATTGATTATCAACACAAAATTCATACAAATCAATAATATAGAAACAATAAAAGTAATAATTTATAGCTAATCCCCAACCAAAGGTAAAATATAAGGCATTGCATGAATTCGTTGAACAGTTTATCCCCATCTAGCAAGAGAATAGTTCGGTGGTAACTTTCTATTGGACTACATGGTGTAATACTCCAGAAAACAGAATTCCTCTGTTCTCACTTAACTCTATGGGTCCTTCCGCAGTTTAACTTTCACAATAACATGCTCCTTGCCCTTCAGTATCAGAAACAATAAAAGCCATGTAGAATCATGGTCATATGTGCAGCCAATACTTCTTTATTGCTACTGGGGTGGGGCTAAGTCCCTTGTACTGCAGCCACTTCTGGCCTATTGTACCAGCCCCAGATGATAGGTGAGGGTGATTGTGGAGCAATTGGTGGAATGAAGATTGGCAGGGAAAACCGAAGTACTTGGAGAAAGCCTGCCCCAGCACCACTTTGTCCACCACAAATCCCACCTGACCAGGCCCGGGATTGAACCTGGGCCGCCGCGGTGGGAAGCCAGCGACTGACCGCTTGAGCTATGGCGTAGCCCTGCAGCCAATACTTACTTCTTCTTGTGTTCCACAACAAAGTAAATCATGGGACATCCACCATCAGACCATGCACTCAGATGCAGTGTGATGCTGTTGGTGGAGACCTCAATAAAGCGGCCTGCTTCTGGGATCACGGGTTTGGAGCCCTTGGTTCGTGTGTTCAGAATGTCTGACGGGTCACCTGTACCAATGCTGAAACACATGTTACAATGTATTATATTGTAATATCATATCTGAGCATCCTGTTGCATGAAACTTAATTGCAATTAGTTTCTTACCCATTATATCCTGTAACATAGACTTGGTAACGCGATCCACACCACAGGTTCTCGAGCGTGTATTTCTGAGCTTGGTTTGAGACTTGAACAGTCTCCCAGTCTCCAAACTCAGGTTTGTAATGAACCGTGTAACCATGTAGAGGGGCTGTATCAGTAGGATGGGGGCGCAACTTCATTGTAATTGAATTGGTTGTCATTGATGTCAAGGAAACCTGTGGAGAGTGTGGTGGAGCTGCCAACAAAACAAGCTCAGTTTTATGGTAGTGTCCAATGCTGCCTGATATTCAAACAAAAATGTATATAGTGGAAGTCTCATTTAATGTTCCTCAATTTAAGAATTTCCCTCATCTGAAACTCCTTCACACTGATATCAAATCAACAATCTAAGTGCTAATCAATTAACCATTATCTTACTGGTCCGTGAATATGAAAAAGATGGGAACTGCCAGCATATAGATGTAGCAGCTGCCTATAAAATTAATCTTTATTATCGGTTTCAGCAGCAAACACACTCCACATTACCGTGAACAACAAGCTGGTGAGTGACTGTATCATGTCCAAATGAGTTTTCCACTGAGCACGAATACTCTCCGGCATCCTGACGTGTGACAGATTTGATGAATAATGAGCCTTCGGGCAGCTGGCGGATGCGATCGTCCTGCTGGAAAGCAACGCCCTTCACCTTCCACTGGATGTCTGGAGCAGGAATTCCAACAGCAAGACATGGCAGCTTAACATCCTCCTTGTATGTTGCCGAGAAGGAGTCATCAAATGAAGCGATCTTAGCAGGAACTGGAAAATTAAAAGTTGCAACAGTCAAACACCGGGTGCCCAAATGTGAGGGCCACATCAGAGGGGGGAGTGGACGAGAGATGGAAATGTCTATAATGAGTAAAATGAATGAAAAGCCAGAGAACGGATGGGATGAAGAGAAGGTTAAACGCATAAGATGGACAGGGAGAAAACATCCGCTTGAAATGATGCAGAGGCAGGGGTCAAATAAGTTACAAAAGCTTCCCAAAACAATTTAACATTTTGCTAGAGTAATTTTTCTGGCAGTATCCAAACTGATGAAGTAATTTCCACTTATAAACAAAACTGTATAACAGTGGATGATATGGATTACGTAAGACAGAACAGGGATTCTCAAAACCCACCTCTACTGCTTGGAGACAAAGAAACAGATTTTGATGGCTGGCCTTCACCAATTATAGTAGATGCTGTTACCCAGAATTCGTAACGCTCCTTTTTCTTCAATTCTGATGCTTCAAAACTCATTTGGAAAGGTGGCACTTTTGTGAGCTTAGGTTTTTCCTAGACAAACACAAGATATAACATTGCATTTCAACATAAACACACAGTCAGTTCTGAAGAGGTCTAACGATCGTGTATAACATTTCAGATCATTGAGTTCTTCGACTTTGTCCGTTGTCCACATGATGAACAAAATCCAAAAACTCAGCAATCCTGAACAATAAAAATATTGCCTTGTTTGTAAGAGACATAAAAGAGACAAAAACTGTTTCTAACATCAGTACAATCATACATCACATGCACAACTCAGAGAGCTACAATTTGAACAGAACAACAGCTATGCCAGAAGATTAACTGTAAATGATAACTGCATACAGTCAGACAAACTACATTTCTATAGACACAGTCAGTTTCACCAGTCACTGGAACCGACTACAACTGCAGAAATACAGTTAATGTGATGGCATGTACATGGAACCATCCATGTCGATACAAGTGAAGCTTGAAGGCTGATATAAGTGATTCTTTTGAAGTTTAGACAAGCAGGATTCAACATTATAAAAACAAGAATTCATTTGTTAAGGAGAATATCAATTTTGATAACTGGTTTTTTAAACTGCCCTCCCCAAATGAAATCTCACTGAAATTGCTACAGTCACACAAAACACCAGACAGACACGTAACACATACGTCTTTGGCTTCTGCGCTGTCCTCACGCACGTATACGGTATATTGTGATACAATGCCGTTGGGTTGCTCTGGGGGCTTCCAGCTCACCAAGATGGAATCTCCTGACATTACAAGAGCCTTCACTGCACTTGGAGCTTCAGGAACTGCAAAGCACAACTCACGTTACGAAACTCAAATCTGCATCATTAAATTATCCTCACTAAAACAACAAAATGAAAACCATGTTATGTCTCTTAGTAACATTTTCATTCAGCGTTACACTGAAATACATTACTACATAAACATGTGAAAATGTTTCTTCTTCTTCTTCTTCTTCTGAAAAGTGGCAGTGTCCGCCATCTTTGCAACAACACTACAGAAATGATTGAAATGTTGGCACTGGTCATACCTGGAGGCTCTAGATGACAGTGAGAAGCTATGAAGAAAGCAGTCTTCTGGGATGTGGCATCGCGTAGGTGTGATGTTAACCAACGTTTCAGAAGAACGTATCACTTCCATCTTCAGGGTAGAAGGAAAAATAAGGAAATCCGCAAGCGAAGAGACAGTGAGAGCAGGTGCAAGCAGACTAATGTTGGAAATAGACTCAGCTATATGAGAGCAGGGAAGGGAGGGACAGGTCTACATGGGAAATCAGTGGAGGGGGAGAGGGGAAGGGTCTGGGACAGGAGCAAGGTTAGAGCAGGTGCAAGCAAATAAATTCAGCTATATGAGAGCAGGAAAGGAGGGGACAAGTCTGCATGGGAAATCAGTGGAGAGGGAGAGGGGAAGGGTCTGGGACAGGAGCAAGGTTAGAGCAGGTGCAAGCAAATAAATTCAGCTATATGAGAGCAGGAAAGGAGGGGACAAGTCTGCATGGGAAATCAGTGGAGAGGGAGAGGGGAAGGGTCTGGGACAGGAGCAAGGTTAGAGCAGGTGCAAGCAAATAAATTCAGCTATATGAGAGCAGGAAAGGAGGGGACAAGTCTGCATTGGAAATCAGTGGAGAGGGAGAGGGGAAGGGTCTAGGACAGGAGCAAGGTTAGAGCAGGGCCTTTCTCCCCCAACACAATATCCTATACCTGCTCCCACTGTTTCTTCGCTTGCAGATTTTCTTATTTTTCCTTCTACCCTAAAGATGGAGGCGATATATTCTTCTGAAACGTCACTTAACACCACATCTACATGGCGCCACATCCCAAAAGACTGCTTTTTTCATAGTCATTACCGTGAAAACCTCAAATCTTACATAATGAGAAACTAACTGACTCCATGGAGCTGAGTCCTTGAGAAGTCACCAGTGACTCAGCTACTCCAGAATTTCTCAACATTTTATGGTACCCAAAGGTTCATGACCGTGTTCACAAGAGTCCTCCACAGGTCCCTATCCTAAGCCAGATTAATCCAACAACAAGAAACACTTTTTTCTACAGATATATTTACTGTGCTGTAAAACTCTGTTTTAACCTCTAGGCTGAAACATATAGTGCACTAGAATATATACAAATTTTGACAATTTTGTCACTGAATACTCATACATTGCCGACCACTGAAAAAACACAGGTGCAAATGTGGGCTAGCACTTGTACCTAAATGTATCACAATGTCATCATCAAGACTTACCGTCTTGCTCTGTCTGGCAATGGATTGGAGCACTGCGAACACCATCGCCACCTGATGTGAAGGCCAGAACTTGCATGCTATAATTGGTGTACTTTTTCAAGCCATGAAGGATGGTTTCACTTGATGAAGTTATCTTTGTATCTTTGGTGTTTTCATCTGTAAGAGACAACCTTTTAAATGAATAATGAACAAGATTGGATTTAATTTTCAACTTAAACATATATTTCTCTTTCAAGTTACATTATTTTTATTGCTAGTGGGGTGGGACTAAGTCCCTTGTACTGCGGCCACTTCTGGCCTATCATACCAGCCCAAGATGATAGGTGAGGGTGATTGTGGAGCAACTGCTGGAGTGAAGATTGGCAGGGGAAACCGAAGTACTTGGAGCAAACCTGCCCCAGCGCCACTTTGTCCACCACAATTCCCACTTGACCAGACCTGGGAGCGAACCCAGGCCACCGCGGTGGGAAGCCAGCAACTAACCGCTTGAGCTATGGCACGACCCTTCAAGTTACACTAATTATAAACAATGTTCCCAATAAATTTCACACAGTTTCTAAAGGAAGGACATACACATTTATAGTGAGAAGACTACTATCTTGTGAGATGTGATGTTGTTATATTCTGGTAGATCATTACGAGTGTTTCAGAGGAACAAGCTGCCTCCATCTGCAGGAGAGATGATGGAGGCAACACGTCCATGTAAAGCACTGGTAACAGTTTACCAGACTATACGGCATCACATCTCAGAAGACAGTAGTCTTCTCTGTCAGGAACATGAGAACCTAAACAAATTCACACAAAGTAAGCTTATGCAAATTTCAGAAGTTACCACCACTTATTATCAAACCACATTTATGCAACTATCACAGGCAATCTTCTCTGCTCCCAAAAATAATGTGTACTGACAAAGTTGGCACCACCGCAGATAAATAACAATGATATAACAGGATGCATGTATAATTGTTCTGGATCTTGGAGCCTAGGACATAAACTTAATGTTATGAGGATGAATTTTCTTACATAACCTTAATGTTCTAATGATAAAATTTCTTATAAGCTTTTCTGCATTCAAGAATTTTCTTTCAAATATTACAGTTTCATAAGCATAAGGAAGTGCAACATTTGGCACCGTTTATGTTACTGTCAGGACAGACTTTCACTGATTTGTATGAAAAGCCTCTCAATGCAAATGCGTGTAATCTGAAATAACAATTTCCACAACATATTAACCATCAGTCTGTAAAGGTTCAAACACAGATACCACAGTGTGAAGTTAACTTTTCTCACTCAATATAACGCTTCGTCTCACAGTAAAACTTTAAGACATTCCTTCTCAGTGGCAACTTAATTCTTATTTCAAAATACATGTTACAGTGTATTATAAGCACTAGAAGAGATATTTTCATTTCAAACATAATTTATTTATTCCATGAACAAAAATGACTTACAAAAGAAAGTCACGGTGTTCCTTAAACCCTTTCAACCAGTCTTTAACACTGCATGAAACACATATCACATACCCTCTTGTGAAGTTTCATGAACCTCCTAACAATATATGCATCCTTATTTCAGAACTACCGACTTAACCAACTAAAGCCACAGAGAGCAGTCCTTGAAAAGCTAATAGTTCCTAACCTAGTTACAATACTCTCAACATTTTATGGAACCTGAAGGTTCAATGTCATGTTCACGAAAGCCTGAGACAGACAAACTGAATTCACATCCTCCCATCCTGTTTCTTCAAGATTCATTTTATCTTTTCATTTAGGCCAATATTTTCATAGTGGTCTCTTCCTTTCAGGTTCTCCTACCAAAACTTTCTATGCATCTCTCTTCTCCCCGCACGTGCTCCATGACCTATCCATTCTATTCTCCTTGATCAGATCACTCTAATAATATCTGGCAAGGAATACAATGATGAGTATGTACAATGTATGTATGTATGTATGTATGTATGAGTCCCTCCTGCCTCTTATCACTGACTTGACAGAAGTTAGTATGTCCACAGATGCAACTCACCATACCATGCGTCACTGGGGCCATACACAACCTTGTAGCCTTTGATTATACCATTTGCAGCAGTGAGGGGGGGAGAGACCCACGACACTCGGATTGTCTGTGAGGTGAGGGTGGTGCATGTGGTATCCTGAGGGGGCTGCTCAGGAATTCCTTCAGCTGTGTACTGACGTGTCTCTTCTGACATAGGACCCGGACCAACCTTGTTGAATGCTTGTACCACCACTGAGTACTGTGTGTACGTCCTGCGTTACAAAACAAGAATTATGATCACTTGCTGTTTGTGTGGTCAATTTCGGAGTTCTCAATAGTTACACCTCTCAAATGTGGCTATTATTTTAGTCATGGTCCATCAGCTTTAGCTTTTAAAAAACAAAATATTTCATAATGTTTAATGTCTTCGTGTCTGAGGAGTATGGGACTTACTTCAGCTCGCCAACCTGCAGATGATGTTCTTTCCCTTCCTCTTTGCTAAACTCAACAGTCTCGAACAGATATGGCTTGTCAGAAGAAGCGAGCTTATAGCCCACATAGTAGCCAAGAATCTCGCCGTTCCACTGATCCCTCTCTGGAGGTTTCCATGAGATCTTGAGTTTGTGCTGGTCCTCAGCTTCCACCTTGACAGCTGTCGGAGGACCTCCAGGAGCTGGAACAGATATACAAATACAGCATATGAAATAAACACTGGCCGGTCACAGTAGCCGAGCGGTCTAAGGCATGCACTGTCTTCACTCGCTCGGAAGCTGGGATCGTGGATTCTAATCCCACTCAGGGTATGGATGTTTGGTGTTTGTGCACATGTGTGTGTGCCTTTTTCTGTGTTTGTGTACAGGTAGAGGCTTTGCAAAAAGCTGATCACCATCCCAATGTATCCTACTGAATGTCTAAGATCTAGTAAACCGAAGTGTAACAGAGAGTTTCATAGAGGTAGGCCAAGGCCCAACTGGGGCTGTAGCGCCAAAGGAAAAAATAAAATAAACAATGAAGGAACCTCAGTTGACAGCCAAAGTAACTGCGATGCCATAAACAGCATGGTTTCAGTGCATGTTCGACATGTGATGTTACCTGCCAAAGATTAAGGCTTGGTGTTGACGATGCCAGGCACAGACGAAATGTCAATATTCATCACTGTTTCAACCACAATTTCACTTAATCAAGGTACAAGATCTGGAAGGCAGAAGATTTCTTGCACTAAATGTGAGTTATTTACTAAACTGAAACTGATTAAATATGAAGAATATTTTCTTTACACTGGGCTTCAGCTGGGCACAGGGTGAATATTCACTAAATACAGTAAACCCTCATTATAACAAACTAACAGGGGGACAGGGTGTCTGTTGCAGGCAATTTCCGCTGTAAACAAGCCAAGAGGTTTTCACAGCAGTACACCAGAGAATACATAGCCAAAACATATAATAAACATAGACACATAATGTGATTATATAAGGGTTTTTATACTGGGGTCATTTTTTATTTTAAATAGTTTTCTAATCATAAAACCTCCTTAGTATGAAAACATCTCTAAAAATTCAGAATTGTACAGAGCCAGATTTTGTCCATTATGATGAGGATTTACTTTTGTTAAGATTTCTAGCACACTAAATCAAGATTTCACTGAATGAAATTTTCAGCATAAACATTTATAAAATACAGGACATCTATAGAACACAGGGGGATTACCCTCTTCTGCAGTGATGATGGGAACAGTGTCAGAAGGTTCTGATGTTCCGATTTCATTCTCAGCAACAATGCGCAAGTGATATGTGGTGGCAGGTCTAAGGTTGAACACACCAGCCACTGTCTGCTGCCCTGGTACCAAAACACGGTCAATGTCCGCTTCCCACGTGCCTGTGGGCATCACAATTCAGACATGTCTCGTGACTTGCATGTTACATTACATGGTTTTATGAAACACGAACCTTAGGAAATGAAAACACGGTGTAACTACTTTTTAATTATCTTGAAAACAATCAAATTCACAGGAAAAGTGTATTGGATATATTCTTTACAAAGTTTCTACCAAACATCTTTCACTCCAACAAATACACTTTTCATTTTAATATTATTAAATATGTCATGGGCTAGCAGAGGACTGCTAATCACAAGATAGAAATACATTGCCTGTGAACCATTACCAGATGTAACATGGAGACTCACCTCTTGCGATCTTGTACTCAATGAGATAACGCTTGATTGGAGAATTGCCATCATAAGGGGCGGCCCACGACAGCTGAACGGAACGCCCAGATTTGTCCAACACTCTCAAGCCATAAGGCACTTCGGGTACCTCTGCAGAACACATATAATTTGTCAGAACCAAAACAGCAAGAGTGGAATATAACAGGCTATTTGACAGAATGAGGGTTAGAATCAGAAATGAAATTTTTGGACAAAGGTTAACATTAACAGAGCAAGAAGCGAAACAACTGTACTGGTTTGGCCAAGAAAAGAGAATGGATAGAATAAAAACGCTGAGAAAGAATTAGGCTTAAAGGAACGGGATCTATGGAATGACCAAAAAAGACGGCTCAGCCATGAGATGCATGACGGCTACAAGAAAGCTGGCAGGAAGTCTGAAAGCAGTAACTGAAGAGAGAAAGGTATTAGGGATTTCTGTACATTGATCTGTCTAAAAGACAAAGGGTGCTAAGAGAAGAGAGAGTGAGAGAGATAAAGAGACAGGAGCACAGCTAAGAATTATGCAACATACATGTGGCGCAAGCATCTACAACCAATTAAAACTGGAACACCCAAATTTGCCGTGTCCATTCAAAAATGTATACTGAAATCAATTCAAAAAACTTTTCTCAAAAAAAGAATTTGATCTGAATAACACCTCCTAGATCTATCCATAATCTCTCTGCCCCCCCCCCCCCNATAGGTGTGATTTGTTTCATGATCATTTCACAGATGGTAGGACTCCTTGGACGAGTGATGAGCTCATCACAAGGCCTCTACCTAAACATAGGACAACACAAACACAGAATAAACACATACACACACCAAATATCCATGCCTTGTGTGGGATTCGAACCCACAAACCCGGCTTCCAAGCAAGCGAAGACAGCACATGCCTTAGACCACTTGGCTACCATGACCGGCAAATCTATCCATAATACCATAAATTTACATAAGATGATTTCAGTTTGCACTTATTAACAAACCTTGAATGATCAAGTTGATGCTGGTATCATCAATTCCGAATGCATTTGTTGCTTCACAAGTAAAGAGTGCTGAGTCAGTACGTTCAGTCTGTTTGATGCTGAGGTCAGACAGGACACCATTTGGAAGTATTTCTTCTCGCATTGTGTACCTACATAGAAATATAATCATGAAAAAGTTACAGCAGCAGAAAGAACACCATAACAATACACATTTCACAAAACGTGAACCACAGAGGGGAACAGCAAAAACTCCCTAAGGGGGATTTTCCCCCCTCCCCCCGCCCACACACAATCCCCTCTTCTCTTCCTTCCCACCCCCATTCCAGCCTAAACTCAAGGACCAGGGATCCCTTTGCCACTCTCCACACTGCTTGATCCGCACCACAGAATGTTAAGCAACATCATGATGGGAAGGGTGACCACTCTGGAACACCAGTCATCAATCGCTTCTGTTGTTCTTGGTAGCCCTCAAAAGGGCCGTTTTCGATAACACTTCTATGTCTACAATCCTTATTGGCCCATACTTGGACACCATCCCCTACCCTTCCCTGGAATCTAGTGGACCAAAACCTACATATACTGACATGATGCCTGAAAGCCGGAACAGCAGAGCCAGGGTTCACTTGGTAAACAGGTTCCCGCAGCAACGGATACTTAAGCAACAATCAAAGTATTGCTGGGTTATAATGATGAAAACGGTGTTTTCTGTTAGATCCAACCCAAGACTACATAACAAGGATCTCCAAGGTGGGGTCGAATACCTCCACCGTGACCTTGCAAGTCACAGAAGGTGACAAAAAGGGAAGTCTCAAATCTGAGACAGTAAAATATGGTCACGAGTCCCAAGGGACTTGGACCCAAGAAAGTCTGCACTGGTAAGGGCCAGCAGCATATACAAAAGACAGACCCGTCCTATCGTCAGAGAGGGCGCTTCACAAACACAAGACCGTAACTGTTAAAGAGTAATAAATATCTGGTCATGAGCTCCATCTGACTTACTGACTGATTGACTGTCAGTCACAATGTGACTTTGACTTCGACTGAATTAGAATTTAGGGAGTCTCTTGAGATGGCAATCAAAGATGACTGAGAAGAAATGGCAAGAAAGGAATTAGGCTGTGCAAGGAAAACTTCATGTGTGCTGTAGTATCAGTGATAGTGTATAGTTCCTGTGTTAAAATCTGTTGCCAGGAAACAGACAGTGGAGACAGTAATAGACTGAGGACACTGGTGTTTACAGAGGTGAAATGTAAACTGCAGAGATTAGCAGTAGTGCTGTATCACTTGTAATTACAAGTTGAGTGTACATGGTCAATAAATCCAAACCCTGTCTAATAGTCACCCCTACACATGACAATATGAATGCTCACTCATAATTCACTTCGACCCTCAAGATGGAGGCAGAATGTATATCCAAAACAAGGAAAGAATGCCCACATCTACAGGGTGCAAATATGAGAGAGCAGAATCAGTATCAACAATGAAATAATGTGTCATGCTGGTAGTACTTGCCTGGTATCAGTCTTGGGATCAAGTCGTTTATTGTTCATGTTCCAGCGGATTCCAATTGGCTTCTCACCACGGGCCTCACATTGCAATACTGTCGGCTCACCACGTCGAGCTGTCTGGTTCCTGAGTTTGATTTCAAAGTGTGGTGGTGCTAAAATAAAACAGGTATGAAAATTAACTCTGGCCAAAAGTAGATTACAGGTTTGGTTCTCAATGCAAGCGGTTTCTCAACCCTTTGAGCTGGATGTATTCTTGTAATCTTCCAGACCACTGGCAGTGCCATTTTTATAGATTAGCTGCTGCAATCATCTCCAATAATAAAACATCTATATTTTCTTTTCACTGTCCTGGTTACAGCAAGTAGGCTGGCATCAGTGGCTAGATTAGATGAGATTTGAATCATGTCTTCCAACGCAAAACAAAAGTCTACCACATCAATTTACTTCGTATGATTAAATGAATTCTGATGAAAATCTCTTCTGTAGGTTACTACTGATTTCCATCATACAAACATAATAGTGGCACAACTGAATAATTTCATTGCTTTACAAGAAACTCAAAGCTTGAATACACACAAATTTTCGCGTTTCTATTCTGAATATTTAAATATGGTGTTAGAAGTATTCTTTGTCTAAAACATTTCTGAAGGTTCATTATATCTTTGACAGGCAGCCTTGTGGAAGAAAGGTACCGCAATTAACAAGATCACAAATATGGCGATTTTGGTTCCAACCATTCGCTTAGTGGGGCGTGGAGTCCAACTGGGTCCACTTGGCACGGTGGCCACTGATTGGCCTACTGTACCTGCCCCAGGTGATTATGATGATGGAGAATTTGGCAGAATGAAGATTGGCAGGGAAACCAAAGTACTTGGAGAAAACCTGCCCCAGCGCCACTTTGTCCACCACAAATCCCACTTGACCAGACCCGGAATCAAACCCGGGCCACTGCGGTGGGAAGTCAGCGTCTAACCGCTTGAGCTATGGTGTGGCCTGGTTCCCACCATACAATGATAAGAGAATCCAGCAACTTTGTAACATTCAAATAGTGATCTACATCACTATCTGATAGCATTGCATGCCCCAAAATGTTTTAGACACATGCATACTACGTGATGTAGACTGTCCACATGTGTGGAGGCAGGCTCGAATACCTCCACTGTATCCCTGTGAGTCGTAGGAGGTGATGAGAAGTGAACCCAGTGCCTGGGAGTATAACTGCGCCACCCTGTTCCTGGGGGAAATAAATATTGGGACCAGGCCCTCCAGTTTGAAGGGGGGTCTTGAATCTGAGACTGTAAAACGCGGTCATGAATCCCATGGGACTCCGACCTGAGAATGACTGTGCTTGCTGACGAGGACCAGCAGCAATTGTAAATGACAGACTCACCCTCTCAACAAAGAGGACATTACACAAGGCAAGCGTTCAGTTGAAAAACAAAATGACAGGCGTGAGTCTCAAGGGGCTTGTTGCCAAGACAAACTGATTGGCAGTAAACCACCTGTGGTAAAGTAACTCTCCCTGACTCTGTAGACTGTGATGTAGCTAGGTTTGAGAAGTGATATTTTGCAGCAACTGAGCAATCTCAGTTCTCTGGTTTTCAAGGTTCATTTAGAACACACTCTGAATGACATACCTTGCACGCTGATGAGAATGACAGCGGACAGCCCAGAACCTATACCATTGACAGCCTCACATAAGTAATAACCTTCATTAGTTTTCTGGATGTTGTTAATAGTGAGAGTTCCATCTTCCACTTTGATGTTTGGATTGTTTGGTTTCAGATCTTTGTAATCACCGGGTGTGTCCCCTGCAATCAGTTGCAGCAACATGAGTAGTTTATATTTCATGGTAAAGAATACAAATTTTACTAAGCAGTTTCAATTTTCCTCATTTCAGATACAAATATTTAAACAAGAACTGTTTATGCAGAAACAAGTATTTGTATTCAAACACTGCACACATGCATGCCTGATGCATTAACATGACACCAGACTCAAAGCCCACTAATCGCAAAAATGAAGTATAGTTTGTGACTTACCAGCAGCCCTCTTCCATGTGACCTGGGGTCTGGGGAACCCATCGGCTTTACACTCAACTTTAGCATCGCTGCCTTGAGCAAATGCTTTGTCAGTTGGTTCCAGGATCCACCTTGGTGGCACTATAGGCAAAGCACAACTTCCATCAGTAATACACAGTGTTTCTCTCTTTTAACAATAATTAATTGTCAATGATATTAATGAATTTAAAGAAAATGAATGATTTGTTTGCAAATAAGAAATTAAATATAATTATTGCATCAGAAAGAATTTTTGTGCAAATTACTGTCATAGTACAGTGGTTCTCAAGTAAAAACGTTTCCCATGGTCATATCTGTGAATGAAAGGAAGAAATGAAAAGAAATACGTGGCGACCACATTCATAAACAAATAATTTATTGTGGCTGCATGGCTGAATGTAACACCTGTCATAGACAGAAGATTACACTACAGATTAACACTTTGCTGTGGATGTTTCCAAACAATAAAAAAATTAGGTTACAATTTGATAAACAAAGGTAAAAATCCCAAAACTGGAATGAATTTTGGTTAACAACTCATTGATTACTTCTGATAATTTACAAATCAATAAAACACTTGGTGATCATACTTGAGAATCACTGTATTAGAACTTCTGTTAATTATAGATTTTAAATTTAATTTTTTTAACAGTGAAAACTGTGCTATAATTTTAAGGTTAAATTTGGAATAGATAAACAGTTCTAAAGGTAGTTCAACTTTGTCTCTTTATCTCTGGAAATGATCAACATATTTTCCAACCTGTACATCTAAATAAATTAGTTTCTGAATTTACAACTATACATACATTTAATTATTATCGTGTGTAAGAGAAGTCAAAATCAGCTCTGAATTTATTCAATGACAATAGCATGACAATATATCTGCTATATATATACTCACCTGGATTGGAAGATAGGGGTTAATTCAAAGGTTACATAAAAAGAAATCTCATAGGTTAGAAGAACAGAGGTAAACCAGGAAATCTTTTAGGCAAGGTAGCAATCTCCAAAAACAATACTTTCTGAACCCTCTGAACAATTCCTCACATTACAACTCATGCTTGGTAAAAGGCAATGAGGAAGACTGAACTTCCCATGATGCCTAGCTGACTCAAAGCCAGTTACTACCTCCATATACTTTGTGGGATCCATGTGGGTGCAGCATCTAAATTTGCCAGTGTTTCATTATAAATCATCTTCATTTGATTTGAGGATTCCACAGAGTGACTATGAAGTGTACAGTCTTCTGGGTTGTAACACCATGTATTTTGGAGACAGCTCGATGTTTTGGAAGAGCACGCTGCCTCCATCTTCAGGGTAAAAGTTTAAGCCAAGCTGAGCTTGCTACCTGCTTCATGCTAGTGTCTTGCTTAGTTTATTCTTTGACATGTTCCTCCAAAACATCAGCTGCTTTTCAGTTGACTACATATAGTTATACCCCAGAAGATATAAGTCTTCATATCCTCACTATGAGAATTCTAGCTCATAACAAAGGATCACCTTTTTCATACAAATTATGTGCAGTCCAGTTCTTGTATCTCTGACCCTGTGAGGTATGCCTATATTATGTACATGACAGAAATTGACATGATTCTGTCTACAGACCTGATAAAACTATTCATTCTGAAAATAGGGTTCACCTCACTGCACTATTAGAGGCTGTGCCTATTCTACCTCTGCTTTATTATTTACATCAGAACCCTTATGATTAGTGTTATAGGTACGGAACTTGATATATAAAGTAAAGCTATCCCCTTAACAGGCCGTAGAGACCCATAGGGTTGTGAGATGTCGAGGCTCCCACATTTTCTAGACAATCAGCTCACAGATGGCGGTAAGGTTGTCAGCCTTACGAGCTGGCAGCCCTTTACCTCCAAAGAAGATTCCTGGTGCTCATTCTTGTTAGAGGCTGAGTTGACCCCAGGGCCATAGTGCAGCTGGAAGGATTAGGTCAATTGAAAAATCCACCTCATCGGGATTCAATCCTGCAACCTTCCGGCTTGTAACATAGTGCCTCAACCAACTACGCTACTGCATGCCCCACGCAACTTGATATACATGAGAATTATTTCATTATCCCACATAACATGTAATAGAATGTATTCATGGCGAACATTAAAATACCCCCAACTTCTGCATTAATGTCCTCTTAAACTTAGTTCAAGTATCCCTTACTTTTTCCAACTTTCAGAGCCAGAGAAAGAATAGCTCATAAATCCAGTTTCCACTGCTCGATAAAATGGGCATGTAACTTTACACCATTAATTCAGAGCTGCTGATATCAAACAACAATAATAGCTATGAGGCAGTCAAAATACACAGATATTCTGAGAGGGAAGTTCAATTACTTGCATTTGATCATTTCCTAGAGTAATGAGACAATAACACGTACAGCAAAATCTCTTGAATAAATCTTTATAAGGGAGATAAAAATATAAAAAGTCTGTAACAGTAAGTACATGGAAGACAGGAAAACAATAGAGAAGCAAAAACACACAGAACTAAGTGGCCTCATGTTTCAACATGAAGTATACGCAGTCAGTGTGGTTGTTTCCTAATATCAAGAGCTTCATTCAAAATTGGCCATACTTAAACACAAAAACTTCCAATGATAAGAACCATCAAAATGGTTTAACAGTGTATTTGCAAGTATGACTGGCCCCGAAACCAAACCTGGAGGTTCAGTCTAACAATCTGAAAGTTGTTTCTGTGTGGCTAACAATATAATCTCTAGCCATTCCTTCAACAATGGAGATTCTGGAAAATTGTTATCAGAGTGTACTAGAAAGTCCACTACAGATTACACCAGTATGACAAAAGTTAAACTATGGTAATGGCAACTCGATAGTAAATTCCCTCGTGCATACTGGATTGTGATGTTTCTACGTACAAGAGATTTTGCTGTAAACATTTAAATTGTAACATAAGATTAAAATCAAACAGTTCTGTACAGAAAGACACAGCTCCACTCGTGTCAAAATGCTTCTGCATGAATTGGGTGAAAAACTTTGTTTGATGTAATTTGCTGGTTCACAAATTAGTTCACATGATTTATTTTATCAGAGTATTTGGTGTGCTAGCTAAATTGAAAGATATCAGTGAACCATTATTAAATTTTCTCTTGGGGCTTCTTCCTTGTTGTACAAAACTCTTCAATTCACAATGTTGTACCTACAGGTGCATCAGTTTACTGAGATGCAGCAATGGTATATTACATGCAGAACTTTGAATTTTCTATTATAATTTACAGATGCAACCTCCAAAACAACTTGGTAATTCTATATTATACTTGACTCTCATACCAGTTATTAGAATACATACTGATTTTTGTTAAGGTCTGAGGTTCTCACAGCAGTGACTTTGAAGATTACCCTCTTCTTTGTATGTGATACTGTGTAGTTTGGTAGACCATAACCAACTTCTTGAGGAATCTGCTCTCTCCATCTGGAGGGTAGAAGATGTAGGTAGCAGGCCGGTTCCTCTGGCACATTGGTTATATATCTACCACACTATATCGTGTCATATACCAGAAAACAGTAATTATCATTTTATTTTTTAAAGGTACTTTCAGGTATAACTTTCTACGGTCCATTTATTGTTAACATCTTTGCAGTTTATTTTACAATGCTTCAGTATCTAGACTACATAATGTCAAATATAGGGATCTGATAAATTGGTAATGGTCACGGCCTACTTGACATATTTTCCTAGAATTTGCCTGGAAGAGCTGTAAAATCCATGAAACCATTGGGATAAACCACTGTTCCAGCTGAGGTTAAAACCAAGCACCTCATGAATAGTTATCCTCAAACTCTGTTACCTATCTATCAAATTTCACAGCAGACAGCTTAGAAAACAGCAATATTTAGAGACTCTGTCAGCTTCTTATTTGAAATAATTAAACACCATAAGAAGAAAGCGTTATGGTTCCTTGAGCAAAATCTGACAATAGTTCCCCAGATGTCTGAACTTAAAATGCATAAAAATGCTACTAAAACAAAACACTACCAAAAACACTTTATTTTTACAAAAGGTTAGGTTATGTATACAACACGGGAAAGCATACACTACTGATCACAAATTCTGACTGATGTGGATTGGCTGCACATTTTTTCACACGGTTGCTTATGCTCTGCTGCCAACAATGAACACCCACCTTTTTGTGTGTGTCTAGTAGTAACATCCTACTTATATAAACATGTTCTAAAAAATCACTATAGAGTGAGGTAAACATTAACACAACAGACATCTAGAAAAATAAACTTCTGACCCATATTTGTTTAATAAGCAGTAACAGTTAAAATATTTTTATAATGTCCTTAATGGGGATTAAACTCTTTATTACAATGCAAGTAATCATGGAGGTTTTATATCATGAAGACAGAGGAAATGGAAGAAAAAAAAAATATTACTTCTTGAGGTACTGTAGATTCAAAACAAGTTACACCATTGTTGCACGTAAACTTTACAATCTGTAGTTACATTATCATCACATTTATATTCTATAAATCTTACACTTAATACACATGCATACATAAACACAGAACTATTGGTAGAAACAAAGAACACAATAATAGAACAAAAGATCCAAGCCAAAATGAAGAAAATGGCATGCAGACAGAAGAATCAAACCACTGGTCTCAATGGAAGAGAGCCAACGGTTTGTTTATAAAGGAACATACTGAAAATGAACAAACTCAACTGAGAAGGGTAGCAGGGGGGAGGGAGAGGAAAGCCTATCCAAACCTAAATCCAGGCACATTTATCCAGGTTGGGTAAAGGATAGGACAGGAGTGTGCTCTGGATTTCAACCTAGTAATGATGATGATATTCCAAGTATGAGACATCTAGCTGACATGCAACAAATGATGCTGAGATGAAGAAGTCCATTTCTTTCACTACATAAAACACTGGTCACAATATCCTGAATAGGTGAACAGTTACTGTTAACTATTATAACCAACAGAAACAATTTCCCAAACATGAAATGAGACAACTGTAACTATAACAACCATATGAATTTCCACAACAAACAAAATACCTGCGAATGGTTGGCAATCATTGCCTGAGACAAATCCTCATAGCAAATTAAACATCTGCAGTGACTGCTAATCAGACAAATCCAACTTGTAACCTTATAACAACAATCAAACAACACTAACAAGTGTCACTAGCATGAAATCCCTTTAACCAATAATGATAAAGAGACATGTGCCAGACTCCAATGTTCCTTGTTACTGTCTTGCAAACACACTCCCTGTCTAGAATGAATCCACACCATCACAGAAATGGTAACGGTACACTTAACGGCAATCCCACAGATTAGGCAGTCAGTCACCAGCTTCTCAACGCCAAGGACTGGGCTCAATCCCCAGGGTAGTTCATATGGGATTTGTGCTAGACCAACTATCACGGGGACAAGTTTTTCACCAAGCACTATGGTTTTCTCCTTCCAATTATCACAACATTAATGCTCCAAACTTATCTATTATCAGTGGCTGGTGCAACAGGCCATATGAGAATGAAAGTAAGAGCCTTATCCCACTCCTACAACTAACTGTACACTGACACAACCATGCCCATGCCCATTATGAGACTTGAACCCAAGGAAGGAGTCCAGTCTATTTGTATACAGGAATTATGAATAATGATGAGTATAAGAACAAATCTGCCACCAAATAAAAAAATAAACACTGTAAAAACGTTCAAACCACATTTAAAATGTTTGTCAAAGGCCACCCATCCTTATCTGACAAGGAGATAATGTAGAGTGTATTACAGACACAAACTATAAATAAAGGACACAAAAACCTGTGACACAATTCACAGAAAAATTGTGAGATCTGTGATTCTCATAGAGGTGACTATTCTGAGTACCATCTTCAGGGGTGTGATGCTGTGTAGTTGTTTCAGAGGAATCCATTGCCTCTATCTTCAAGTGTCACAGACTAATTCATGCAAGAAATCAGAGCAGTACACTGCTTGCTGGGTTTACTGTTTGACCTTGAAATCTGTGGGAGATCATTCCTCTGAACTGTCAGTAAACTTCTACCCGACTACATTGGGTTGCATCCCAGAAGACAGTTCTTTTCAGGTCATATAAAACTGCCCCTGACAGTATGACACTCGAACTATGATCTAATGATCATAATATTTATGCAGTAATAATGAATGTGTTATTTAGATGAAATGTGTATGAATTATGATACACACCCACAAAATCTGTGTCTCAGAATACAAACTGGCTCTGCAATACAATGGTTCTGTCATAAATATCATGACAGCTAATATTAATGGGACAGCAAATCTCCCTTGCACATTTCAATAATAAATAAAACACATCCTTATGAGGCCTTCCTTACAGGATGAATGTATGTGCCTTGGTGTTTTTGGTCGCCCTTTTCTGCACCAGCAAACTGACCAAGCCAGTGAAACTAGTAAGGCCTGCTATGATCTCATGTAGCCAATATTCACTAGCTACAGTACCTTCCTGTTTCAAGTGTCTCATATAACGTGTTTATGCAGAGATGGCATAACCATGCAAAATATTTCACCTTAAATATTTATGGTGCTTATATTTGGCACAGAATCTTAGCAATGGCCTGATACTTCTTGCATAGCCTCTGAACTGTAGATTTGGTATGAGAGTTAATCGCATCTAGATATGCTTAGCAATGAATATATACATTTTACCCAAATCTGAGAAGATGGACATGTATTTCATTATATGACTCTTTTCAATTATATATGTGTATATAGCACACATTCAAAATCAGGAGAATAATGGTCGCTTGATTCAAGTACACAGCTACTGATAAGTATGCCATGTTACAACAGAAACTCTGTAAACCTTTTTCATGAAAGTCAGGTGACAAGTATATCTGTTCCTTGCCATAAATTAGTGAACCAATTATGCCACATAAGGATGATCTGGTTAGTTTACAGGAAACACAGTTTGGCATTTTCATCAGACAAGAAACATTGGCGTAAATCTGGATACAGCATGAAACTGACAAGGACATTGCAATCTGGCATAGACCACTTTGACTACATGGTAGGGAGCTGTAGTGAGCTAGACAACAGAGTAGACAACATTCAGCAAACTAACTCATACCTCACAACCATGCTATGAGTCAAAGCCCCATATGAAGGAGGAAGAGATGCTCTTCCACACACTTGATATTAAAGTTGTGAAAATGGAGAACCAATCGAATGCAGCAGGGCCAAGTCCTGCAAGGCTTAGAAGTGAGCAAGAAGACACTCTCTTTTATATAACCTTCAAAGTGGGCTGCATACACATGCCTTAAGCTGGAGAGACCAGCAGAACAGAAGACAAAGGTGAGTTCCTGCAAGAGATGATACTCATGCACTTAACATAAATGAATGCTGCGTACCGTGGATATCAAGACTGGCCGTGAAGTTCACGGAGCCTGCAGGATTCCTAACCGTACAGGTGTAGTTTCCACGATGCCCAGAACTTGCCGGATCTATCAGCAGGAGGCTGGCTTTTCGACCCACTTTGGTGGTAGAAATTCCCATCTGGGAGGACAGCTCTGTACCTTGGAAACTCCACATAATATCAAGAGGGGGATCACCCTCTGCAACAAGGCAGGTCACCTGTGTTGCCTGCCCAGCAAAGATTGGGACATCAAAATGGAAAGGGATGATCCGGGGTAAAACTAGAACCAATACAAATGGAATGTCTTAACACATACCCTTCACTTTCAATATGGAAGAATAAACAGCTGTGCCTGCAGAATTTGATGCTGTACATGTGTAGTTCCCGGAGTCAAAAAGAGACAGATGAGACAGTGATAAGATCATGGTGAAGTCATCGACCTGCTGCACACCCTTCTCAAGAATGTGACCGTCTTTAAGCCACGTTATGTTCAGCGGTGTATCACCAGCCACAACCGTGCACATCAGTCTTGCTGAACCACCTCCGCTGATCCCACTTTGTTTAAAATTGAATGGCTCAATCTCCGGGACAACTAACGGAATAAAAGGAAATTGAAACATCAGTATGGAGCTGATGGGAACAGAGGTCTTCTCCAAGTACTGCTAACAGATTCATGCTTTGACCGGCCCCCCACACTTAGCATACCATGAACCTCAAGGCTTGTCGTGTAGTTGACGGAGCCTGCCGGGTTTCTAACAGTGCAAGTGTAGTTCCCTCGGTGACCTGAACTTGCAGGGTCTATGAGAAGTGCGCTGGCTTTCCGATCAAACTTTACTGTGGATATGCCCATCTGTGAGGAGAGTTCAGTTCCCTGGAAACTCCAAGAAATATCTAAAGGGGGGTCTCCCTGAGACACAAGGCAGGTCACCTGTGTTGCCTGCCCAGCAAAGATTGGGACATCAAAATGGAAAGGGACGATCCGAGGTAAAACTAGAAACAAAATAAACAACCCACAAAAGTAATGTCTGCCCTTTAACCTTGCGAATGGAAGAATCACTAATGCTTACAAATGGATCTACTGTAATATATGTATAGCTCCTGCAGCCAAAATCACAGCAAAGCCTTCCAGTTCCTGAACATATCAACTCAGTACTGGTGTACCATCTTCAATCCATGTGACATTCACAACACAATCTCCAGCTACAGGGATGTACGACATTCTTACTGTGCCATCTTCACCAGTTTCATTGTGATTGAGACTGAATGTGACCAAAATTAATGCAGAATCAAAAGACTGAACATGTCCCTGAAGACAAAATGGAAGCCTATCACTCTCACAACATTCCAATGACTAAAGTGAGGTTATGTATGGTATATGGAACTCATAACATTCTACTGAGTAAGTTGTGGTTATGTATGCTATACATAACTTTGAATCTTTCTTCATTCAAGTTATGTTATGACAAAGAGCATGCATACATCACAGATGAGAAATACAGTATGTAGTTGGATCAGAAGCAGCTTAACTTTTCTCATCAAATTATTACCAAATTTCTGCATAAAAAACATTCCAAATGTTGTGAGACTTGAGGTTTTCATGGCAGTCTTCTATCCAGTAAAAAGATTAAGTTTGGAAAAAGCCTGATGTTTAAGAGGAATATACCACCTTCATCTTCAGGGTCAAACAGTAAGCCAAGCAAGACCCTAATATGAAGGAGGTAACTGCTACCTGCTTGGTTTACACTTCAACCCTGAAGATGGAAGTGAATGTTCATCAAAAATGTCAATCCTCCTACAAACTAATTGGTGTACAATCCACATTACACCGATGTGATAACATCAAATCCAACACTGTCTTATTTATTCGGTCAACAAACTCCCCCCCACAAGATATGCTGTCGTTGGTCACTGGAAGAGGCAATTTTTCCAGAATTATAGGAAAATAATAACTTTGCTTGAAACCTCATAGTCATGACCTACGGCAAGGATATGTGCAAAAGCTATTGACAGATGTCACATTCTGCTTCTCAATGGCTACTAAACTTTGTATATCAACTTGTCAAATTAATCTGCCTGTGAACAAACAATGTTTGTTAGTTTTAGTTCTGAGAAGACATGCCTCAGTATAGCTTTGGCCAATCTAAATCCAAAGTGAAAAAGCACAACCTTGAAATAAGGTCTGCTCAGAAAAGGATCTGACGTATGGCTTTACATGATGAGGTTGGTGACTGGCTCCATCATACTACAAACTCATTGAAGGGATGGGGAAACAATAACCTACACAGACTTAAAATGGAATGCAAATTGATGATTCTCATAAAAAAGAACTACTCACTGTCTACAGGTACTTTTTAATGTTGTCAGGGTTGGCAGACACTACTACAATGCCCCTTATAATGAACCAGATGGGCAGTTCATAAGCTGTACTGATATAAGGACATAACATCAAACAAATTACAATTTCTATATTAAAAAATAGATTCAGACTTAGAGAGGTCACAAATATCCCTTGTAGCAAAACCAGATGTGACAAAAGAACTGAAGCTTTTCATAACAACTGACAGCACTCATCTCTTCTCTGATAATTAACTGTGTCAAAGTTGAGTTAAAACCAACATTTTGCTCTGTCTCCATCATGAGGTCAATGTAATCTATAATTATCAACCATGATGGTGGAGGAACAGCATATCCCCAAAATGTTGGCTTATAACTGAAAGGTTACTATGTGTATGACATGCCTTAAAACAAAAAACTCTGATCACACAGCAAATTCATGTTTTGTATGTTTCTCACAATACAGAGTGAGTATTTTTCTAAACAGCTTTAACCAGTAAGTTTTGTAATGGAGATTAACATGTTTCCTGTGAGGTAGGAACTGAATTTTTATACATTACAGTATTTGTACAAATTTTGTGTTTCAGAAGATTAACTAAACCCTGTGATAACTGACTACCCAAACAGATTTTACTGCAAGTTAGATGTGACTTTATTTCCTGGACAAAGTCAAAGTCACTACTTACTCATATTCCTTTACTCAGAAACTCTTATCACAGGCTCGTGGCGGTGGGGAGGGGAGTGAGGTAACTGGATCAGAACCCTCAATGTATCATACCAACATCGAAAACTATCACCATACCATGAACATCAAGGCTTGCAGTGTAGTTCACATAGCCAGCTGGATTCCTAACTGTACAGGTGTAGTTCCCGCGGTGGCCAGAACTCGCAGGATCTATTACTAATACACTGGTTTTCCGACCAAATTTAGCCGTGGATATGCCCATCTGGGAGGACAGCTCTGTGCCTTGAAAACTCCATGTAATATCAAGAGGGGGATCACCCTCTGATACAAGGCAGGTTACCTGTGTTGCCTGTCCAGCAAAAATTGGGACATCAAAGTGGAAAGGGACAATCCTGGGCAAAACTGAAACAACACACAATTTCTCCTAGTCATTACACTAAATTCCCATGGAAAGTAAGTAAGGGCAGAGAGTGCAGTATACAGGGAAGAGCTGATGTTATATCCTTCAGGGAAACTAAGAACAAGAACATCATAAGCTGAATACATGTATTATTTTGAAATGTTTTGCTAAACCTGATGTACTCAAAAACAGATGAAACAAGGACTTAACGCAAATTTAATCACATTTTCATGAACAAAATTAATAAAAAGTACCTCCTTACTCAGTGAGTGACCAGCCAAGCCCTGGGTCAGAGAGAAGCCCACAAAATAAAGACAGGTAACATGATAATGTGCTGGCTGTCAGGGTTACCAAACACTTCAATGAGCAGCAATAAATGAATATGAAGCAATGGTGGAATACAAATTAGCAGGAGAAAATCAAAGAAACTTAAATAAAAAACTGCTCCAATGCCAATTCTTCCACTACAAATCTCACATGAAATTATCTGGGATTGAACCCAAGGTTCTACGGTGAGAGGCAAGCAATTAACTACCAGAGGTATGGCACTGCCTGAAATGAATGTCGCACTATGATGTAAAGGTCTGCAGCCCTAAGCAATGATATGTACATCCAGCCAAAATCATGATTACAAATGTTGTTCAAAACAGATGAAACATTCAACATAATCATGAATTATTAAAACCATCCAGAGAAAAATTTATGTACATTTTGAGAACTGTGGATGTACACTCTTGTTGTGTGCATTAAAAAGCATGGAGAAACTAAATAAAAAGTTACTATTAAATGAGACAACATTAAGTGGATACACAGTATTTACGGGACCAACGTATCAACAAGTCATGCCATTGACTACTAGCACAGCTGAGTGGAATGCGGTGCCAGCAGGGTTCTTCACAACGCATGTGTAACGCCCTTGATGAGCAGGTGTGACCGGGTTCACCATCAGGGCGCTTGCTCGATCTCCTAGTTTTGTGGCCACTGCACCACTGGGCAAGTTTCTGGATGCATCAAGCTGGCTGCCTTCAAATTCCCAGTTGATGTCCGATGGGTTATCACCCTTTGTTACGAAACAGTTCAATTGCACCACGTCACCAGGGTTGGAGGGAATGTCACCAAAAGAGAATGGTATGATCACAGGCCTCACTGAAAGTGGTTAATATATTGAATTATGTGACAGGATGCAATCAAAGAAAGGAAGCTTTCATCTCAAATGGTGTCACAGAGGAAATAAACAATTTGGATTAAAACAAAGCAAAACTGCTGAAAAGTGATGGACTGCTTTGTCGTTAAAGTTATTATATATTCTTTAGTGTGGCTTTCACAACTAGGCTGACATTCAAGCACAGTAAAATGACTGGAAGCAAAGTATTTCTTCCTAGGAGGTGTAACCACACACCACAGCTGTAGCATGTTATTGAGTATAGGGGATCTGTTCCTACACATCTCACTTTTGCGAATGACTTTAGCTAATGGAAATGTTTCTTTGTCATTCATCCATGGTAAAACTGTGAGCTCAACACAAATGTCAAATACGTAACTTGCAAGCAAAATGGCTTAGCTCAATTCAGTTCCCCAAACTCATTACTGCAGTCTTCTTAAATCCCTAGTACAGGCCATCAAAATTCTGTTTAGTAAGAGGAGAAAAGGAAAGCAAAGATGTTCTGTGCTGATTATGGAGCAGTCCTACCACATGCAACATAACATCCTCCTTCTGTACTTCTCCCCCATGAGCCAACACCCTCGGTAAATGGAGAGCAGTACCCTCAGCTTCCTCAATCATCAATGCTCTGTGACCAACCTACATCTTCACTTTGGGATATTAAATGTGGTGAAACAGGTATCTACATGAAGGTTTCCATTTTCAGACAAAAGTAACACATAAAGGTATCATTAGCTACAATGGCTAATGATTGGAATATTGTAGGGTTCAGGAAACATACATTTTGAAATAAAATACATTATCAGAAGAACTTCAGAAGGAAATAATTTCAAAATATATATGTTGCACAAACCATTGACAACCAGCTGTGCTGTGTAACTTGCTATACCGGCAGAGTTCTCACCGCGACAGGTATAGTTGCCGGCATGATGTCCTGCCACAGACTCGATAGTAAGAACACTAACACGACGGCCAATCTTAGCAGTTGAAATTTCCATGTGGGAAGAAATAGGCTCACTATTAAACGTCCAGAGAAAGTTCAGTGGCAAATCACCTTCAGACACTGTACATTGAAGGGTTGCTGACTGACCAGCATGGAAAGGGTCATCACCAAATGTGAAAGGCATTATTTTTGGTGATACTGGAACATTCAAATCAACATATACAATGACATGCAGATGTTCCACTCTTCTCTAAGCACACAAAGAAGACAATCATACCAATCTGCTCAAGATAACACCACTGAATTTCAAATGTGATGTATAGATTGTTATTCCAGCCGAACTGCTCATAATGCACATATATTTGCCCACGCCATCAGCCAAGATGGAATCAGCATTAAGTGTTGAATGTTCCTCTTTCAGCTGCATGATAAAAGCTCCAGAGGTCGGCAAGTCATTATTTAAAAATAGCCAAGTAGTCTTAACGGGAGAGCCGCCTTTCACTCGCTGCAGAAATTTTAACCATTAAAAAGTTACCTGAATTAATGGGCTCAGTGTTAAATGTATATGGTACAAGAACCACTGAGAAAGGAGTAATTAATGTTATAGAAAAATCTGTTAACCTACAGCAAATCAATCGTGCTGAAACATATTGTTATGGACAAATGTTTCAGAACTGAAATGTAAGCAACAACTAATGGGGCAGCCAAACTGAAGTATCAAATCATACAGTTCAACCATTCTGTCTCAAGGGCATCCTTTTACAAATTTCTTGGGTTTACTCAATTTTGGAATTCTCCTCCCAGAATTCTTAAGCCATGTGTTTCACCTACACTGGTTATTAGTCCATGAGAGTACCTCACAACTGGGGAGGGAGGACTAAAGTACTGAGTAGTACCAACCCTACAATGAAGTAATCAACAAGGGCCAAGTGTTATACAATTTAATGTTCCTCGATTTAAACCCTTCCCCATTTCAGACTTTACCCAGTTTAGTGTTCAAATCCAGTGGTCATGCAAGAAACCTTTAACAGGGGTGTCACTGTATACAGTTTAAGGGGACACAGTGCTTTGTAAGGGTGCAACTCTTCTTTCTGAAGGCAGACTGACCGAGCTGATAAGAAATACACCGACAGACCTACACCATGATCCTATGTGGAAGAAGCTTAAAGAATGGCGTTCCATTGTGCACAATTCATATGTGTAATAAGAGATGACACAACTTTACATAATACACGATTTTCAGGATTTGTTTCTTTATATTTTGGGCATATATGTGACATTCTAGACAACTTAATTAATTTTTTTTTATGAAATGTCTTTCCCATCAGTTTATATCATGACCTCTGTTTCTTTTGCAGATGGGTTTATAATACCAGTGTTAATTCTGGTACGCTATTCAGACTTTTGTCTTCTGGGTTGTGATACTGGTAGCCTTGTAGGTGGACACTGCCATTTTGGAGACACAGAGGTATCTGCCTACAAGACTACATGGCATCACAACCAAGAAGACCTTGATCTGAACAATCACTGCCATGAAAATTCTGAAGCTTATGTTAAGTAATCCACCCTCCTTTCAGAATTCCCCCTACATTTCTCTTCCAGTCCTGCTGACAGTCATGTGTTACCCAATATATTCTGAATCTGCAACCTTCCCCAATATCCGCATTCCATTCAAGGTCCAATTTTGTAAAATCCAGTAGTGACATAAAAAGTTTTATCTGTGCTGATTCAAAACTTCGGCTGTCTCTCTTATAATGGGACAAGAGTTGATGGAATAAGGGTTTAAAAGCCCAAACCTCCAACCAATTTCAAAGAAGAAGAAGAAGCATTCTGGAAAGTCTTACATAGCACTTACTATTAAACCTGGCAGTAAGAGTGCTAAAAATACAAGAAAAGCAGTCAAAGAGGAAGTTCACAAACTGTGGTCTTCATATGACTATATTATACCTCACTGACAACCTACTTAGCAGTGGGGTCAGACACGATCGAAAACGCCACAGAAACAGTAAGCATACAAAAGACAACCACGTATATGAAAGGATAATATTAAAATAGAACTGTTGTGTTTCCTTTTTATTTAATGGTGTTCCATGAACTGCATATAATGCAGCATTAGAAGTGACAAGATAATTATGAATGAAAAACTGAGGCAGACAAGATAAGAGTAGTGGCCTATTTTAAGGTAGCATATGATTATACCCTGCAAATGGGAAATACAATGAAATACCTCAGATGTTTAGTTGTCTTACAGATGAGACATGAAGTTGGCTGCCCCCAAACTAGTGCTGACCACTAAACTTCAGTATTTTGTAAAATGTAAACGAGAGAATAATACTGATATGTAAGATTATGATCTCCTGGGACGTGAGGCCATGTAGTTTAATAGACAGGGGTAAACATTTCAGAGCAACTTTCTGTCTCTGTCTTCAGGGTAGAATATTCTTCAGTTTTTCAAGATGGAGGCAATAGGTTCCTCTAAAATGTTATTGTCTGACAACAAAACTGCTCAGTATCACATTCCAGAAGTCTGTAATTCTAATACTTAAAACCTCAAATCTCATATAATATTAAAATGGATTTAATGAAACAAAAACTGTTTGCATGACTAAGATGAGCGCATGAAGCAGCAGATTGGTGCAGCGATAATCTTCTGGATGTCAGGAAGTTGGTTACGAACTACATACTGGACGGCACACTGCATGAAATCTAATACATGTGGGAACAACAAAATAAAAAAAGTACCCTTGACTACAAGTTCTGCTGAAAGATGATCTGTGCCAGCCAAGTTCTTGGCGGTACACGTATATACTCCAGCATGCGCAGCCTGCACAGAGCTGATGCTTAGAATGACACTTCTCTCCCCGAGATTCACCACAGTCACTCCCATCCTTGGTGTGATAGGTTTACCGTTAAATGTCCAATGCAGTGATATGGGGCGGTCACCCTCAATAACACCACATGGTACTGTAATTATCTGGCCTGGGTTCATTGGCCGATCTCCAAAGGAGAAAGGTAGCAGAGCGGGCCGCACTGTGAACATCAAAACAACAGCTATGCCATTACTCTTCTGCTTTACGTATCATACCACTGTCTACGGACCAACAGAAATCCATAAACAAAAGTTTCGCAGCACTGTGGATTATTGTGGAAGTCAGTCCAAGTCTTAGCGTTAATTATTAACCTTCTGCCATAATTGGACAAAGTATGAAAACCAAGCAACTGAGTATGTTATACACCATCGTCAGAACCCTTGAGAATCTTTTATCACAGTTAGTTATGACAGAACCAGATGATGACAGCAACATATGACAGTGTTTCAATCAGCATTACGATGTCAACTGGCACTACCTGTCACCCATGAAAGGAAGGTACTGGCCAGACTATTATTAAGTTTATTATGCCAAGCTGTCTTTCCAGTTTTTTTTCAAGTTCAGAGCATGCATATTCAGTTAATTTGTTATTTCAAAGTGTCCTTCAAGGGCTATAATGCATAAGAGTGGACAATGGAAGGATCATATGTGGAAATCATTGCTAGATGGGAATTGTAAAAAAAAATATCCCACTGCTGAAGTTTCAAAGGGAATTTCACTGGTAGTGTTAAATATTACATTGAAACAAAGATAACCTAAACAAATAAAAATAACTACACAGCTACAAACTAGCAGGTACAAAATCCTTTAAAATAATATACATCAACTGTAAAGCAGATATATCAAATATTTCAGCCACAAGGTGGCTCTATAATGCACAGATGATGGGAGAGATTTGACAGCAGCAATAAAGGAAACTTGCTAACCAAGTACCATTGACAGCCAAATGAGCAGTGAAGTTAGCCCTGCCAGCAGAATTTGTTGCCGTGCATGTGTAGTTGCCACTGTGATATGACCTCACAGATTCTATGGTCAGAATGCTGGTCCGAGACCCTATCTTCAATACATATATCCCTGCCGAACTAGAAGCATCGACCCCATTAAATGACCACGAGATTGACAATGGATCATCACCAGTCAGGACTACACAATTCTGTTGCACAATCTGACCAGCATTCACAGCATTTTCACCAAAGGAGAACGGTGCTATCGATGGGACAACTGAAATTTAACCATAGCATATTACACTTTCATGCAATTAAGGAACACATTCATATGCAGGATCAAGATAGTAGTGAAAGGACAGACAACTTATGAACAAATGCATCTATTAAGGCAAGATAAATGTGTAAAAAAGAAAAAGAAACACAGATCCCTAAAATTAAGATTTTAGACAAATGGCTAACAAGTTTTCTGTTGGAGGGTCACAGAGATGGGACAGCAGAGTGTCGTTATCCCCACAGCGTATCACAGTCAGAGCAACCATCACATTTCAAATCCTAAAGAACAAGCAACAAGAAACGTTTTCAACATGAAGAAATTTTCAATGTTTTTGACTGGAAAACGACCCTTTAAAAGGCCAACATTCTTTATACTTTCCTCCTACTCCTACTGACTCAGTCAGGGCCCTGGTCCCATCCTCCTCCCTTTGTATTTGGCTTAGTCGTGATGATGGAGGAAGGAGGTTCCCTTGAAACGTAAGTAAATACCTACCATACAATATGATGTCACACTGCAGAAGGCAGTGATCTTTACTAACATGAATAGTTTGCAAAGGAATGTAGGATCTGAGGTTCTCACAGCAGTGGTTATGAAGAGTTCTATTTTCTGGGACATAACATTGTGCAGCTGGTTGACTTTCAAGAAACTATGCAGTGTTATATCCCAGAAGATGGAACTCTTCAGTTTGCAAAGAAGTTTCAAATTGTCTGTGTTTTGATTATTCATGCAATTTCTTCCTTTCATTAGCTTCTTAATAGGAACAGCTGATTTTGTTTCTTAATCTGAACTTCAGAACTGCTACCCATTCTTACCATGCTGACATTTTCAACAGAAATGGGATATGACATGCAGTGATTGCCGATACACCAAGATATGTATACCATTGACAGCTAAGACTGCTGTGAAGGACGAACTGCCCGCAGAATTAGTAGCAGTACAAGTGTAGTTGCCAGTATGATAGGAACGTACAGACTCTATGGTTAAAATGCTTGTCCGAGATCCTAATCTGAAAACACTGATTCCTGTTGAGTTAGAGGCAGCCACCCCATTTAGAATCCATCTGATCTCGAGGGGTTCATCCCCGTCCATAACCAGGCAGTTCTGCTGTACAATCTTTCCTGCATTCACCGCTGTATCACCAAATGAGAATGGAGCTATTGACGGTAAAACTGTAATCAAACACAACCTGCTGTTCTATCAAACGTGAACATACTGATGACGAATTGTAATCACACGCTACATTTGTTCACCAAACAGTAACCACAAGGAGATATTCACATTCAAAGCTGTCACTGTGTCTACACAGTACATCATGAAGACATACAGAGGACATAATAGCATAGCTCCATGCATTCTTACCCATGTGACTGGTTAAGTCTCCAGTCAACTAACACTCAAGGAATGACCTGGCAGCGAACAATGATAAGATGCTCCCTAGAGTCATTACAGATATGACAATAAAGAGAAAATTCTGTGGTCTACTAGGAAGTGAATCCTCATTATTCAGTCCTCAGCCAGCCACTTTGATGAATCCAGCATTTCACACAAACATGAAACAATTAATAATGAACCACATCTGAAACAAGTGCCTTCTGCATACATCAGAGGCATATTTATACTAACATGCTCAGTAGACTGTCATATAGCAACCAGTTCAAAATATTTGTTGCAGTGACAATACCACAATAAAGCAATGAATTGTGGTACAGTGTTTCATGACTCACTGTTGTGACTTTCATAAGAAGAATGTTGGTACACGACATGAGAGAGCATGAGGAACTGGGAAATGATCATATTCTCATGAAGGAGATAAAATTATGAAAACTTAATGATGATATATAAACTTTACTGATGTGCACAAATCTTTTTACCTATTACGATTCTGTGATAGGGTGGAAATGACCATACTGAATTACAGTGAGCAATAACTATGTCAATATCGGTTTATGTTGGTAAAGACAAATCATAACTTAAAAGTGTGTAGAACATTAAAGACACCTTTAAAGCAAGCATTAAACCTTTAAAGCACAGTGGTAAATATATGTAACATCTTTGTCAACACTAAAGAACTCTACATTTTGCCCATATATGCCTTTATGAGTCTCACAACAAAAAACAATTAATTCCCTAAACAGAATTAACTGGTTAGTTTTTGTTATGGAGACACATTGTTTTCTGCAAGTGTTACTTTCATGTATTTCTTGCTTCAAAGGGTTATAAAAATGTTAAATAAAAACTTAAAGGTTAAACAAAAATGCCAAATCAAAAGTTAGAAGAATGATTGAATACTTCACAATGAGAACAAAATATTCAATATGAAAATCATACCCATACCGCACCATGCAATGCAATGAAAATCAGCAGTGAAAACATTACTGATGAGCTCACGAGATATACGACTATGACAACTACGGAAGAAACGTATATGGAACACAATACCATTTACAGCCAAGTGTGCAGTGAACTGAGACAAGCCAGCTGAATTCATAGCAGTACAAGTGTAGTTGCCACCATGATATGCCCGAACAGACTCAATGGTCAAGATGCTGGTCTTAGAACCTATCTTCAAAACATATATCCCTGATACACTTGAGGCATCAACCCCATTCAATGTCCAGGTGATATTCAATGGCTCATCACCTTTTGTTACGGCACAGTTTTGCTGGACAAGTTCGCCAGCATTCACAGCATTCTTGCTGAATGTAAAGGGAGAGATGGAAGGTGTAACTAAAACACAGGAAAACAACAACAAACTGTACATGTCATAATGTAGTGTACTGTCTGCAAAATTGATGTGCAAGTTTAGAACAATGTGTAGTTTGAGTGAAGATCCAGGTTTCTATGGGTTACTTGCCACTTTGAGATTTCTGCTGAGACTGAAGACTGTAAATTTCAAATTACAATGTCATAAAACTGCATATAAAAACCTAAGTTTCCCTCAACAAGAAACATAGTTTTCAGTCGATGTTTTCACTATGGTTTGATGGACTGCACCTGCCAAGTTTCCACTTTCAAACTTTTTCATGTGCGTAAACTGCAAAATATCGATGAGGATTCAACATGGTTTCTCAGTTTACACAACCTGCAATCCTCTCTCCTCTGTTTAAACTAACTAACTAACGAACTCCATGAAGCTGAGCCCTTCTTGAGAAGCCACCAGTTGTGCACCTACTCAAGAACTTCCTAGTATTTTATGGAACCCAAAGGTTACTGTGTTCACAAGAGCTCTTTACTTGTCCCTATCCTGAGCCAGATCGATCCAGTCCATGCCAACCCATCCTATCTCTCTAAGATCCATTTTAATATTGTCCACTCAGATACATCTTGGTCTTTCTAGTGGTCCCTTTCCTTCTGGCTTCCCCACCAATAATCCTATATGCATTCCTCTAGTTCCTCATTCGTGCTACATACCCTGCTCATCTCATCCTCCTTGACTTGATCATTCTAATTATATTTGGCGAAGAGTACAAGTTATGAAGCTCTATCTTTTGTTTAGGCAAGGGATTGTGGAAGTCTACAACAAGCTACAGAAGAAAATGCAGAGCTCTGGATCCTGATGTAGTATTTTACTTCCTTTTTAGGCATTTTTTACAAAAAAAAAAGGCTTATGTAGTGGCCATATCTGTCTGTCTGTAACGTAAGAGTGTCAGCCCATACTCTATTGGACAGATGTCCTCGAAATTTGGTATTGAAGATGTCCACTAAAAGTAATCCAGCAGTTGCAACTTTCAGCCATACTGATCCACAACAAAGTTCACACAAGGCCATAAATGGCCTTCCACATGTTTCCCATACATGGTTCCCCAGACTTTGTTGAAACTTGATATCAAACATTTCCACAAAACTGCATCAGATAATTGCAATTTACAGCCATACTGATCCATAATAAAACCAAGTTTGCACAGGGTCATAAATGGAAATTTCTGTGCATCCTATACATTCTTTCACAGGCTTACCAGAAATTTGATATGGAAGACCTCCATTAATTTGCAGTTCAGCGTTCCCATTTTTAATTAAGCTTAATAAAACTCGAAGAACAATGTTGGTAATTTTATGTACTACATTATGGAGTACAATCTTTCCAATCTGTTATGCAACAGGGCAGCATTTTGCAAACTGGGTTTTGTGGAATGCAGGGACTCCATGATGAGTCCTGAATATTGCATTACAATCATCAAACAGTGAGATATTTTCTATTAACACTGTAATAAATATTAAAGCTGTTCTTGACCCAACTAACCACAACTCCCAGGATAGGCTTAGCCTACCCGCAACTGTAATCAAGAATCTATTCTTGATTGTAGCAGTATTTATACAAGCCTTTATTTACCAAATACTCAAATCAAACCCTCTATTATGCTAACCTAGAGGTCCTCTGACCTTGCACAGAAGAAAAGAGATAACTCTGAAACACTCTGTCTTATTTGCATACAAGAAACACATTGCATAATTCAACACTTAATTTTCTTTCCATCAGACATTACACCAACCTTCTCATTTGTACTACATGTCTATTTTATACACTTCTGGATAATCGATGTAGGATTCTAACAGTATTTTTCTGGGCAAAAAGGGTTTTATGGAAAAAAGAAATTGATAAACTAAAACAGGGAAATAATAAATTATCAAACATGATACCATTAACAGCCAAATAGGCAGTGTAGTGTGTGCTTCCAGCCAAGTTGGTAGCAGTGCATGTGTAGTTGCCCCCGTGGTATGCCCGTACAGACTCTATAGTCAAGATGCTGGTCCTAGACCCTATCTTCAACACATATATTCCCAATGTAGTGGAAGCATTAACACCATTCAATGTCCATGTGATATGCAATGGATCATCGCCTTCTGTAACAGCACAGTTCTGCTGGACAAGCTGACCTGCGTTCACCGCCTTCTCACCAAATGTGAAAGGTGATATGGATGGAGAAACTATGACACAAAATATGTGACTTTAGCCACCGGCTTAAACATTTTTAGAGACTAACATTTCAGAAACACACAAACTGTCAATTAGAAAGAACCAAGGAGGGGGATGCTTTTAATTATGTAGGATCTGAACATTACATGGGAAGTAAATGCAATGAAGTCTTCTAAGGAGACCAATCATGTAAAGATGACGTTCATTTTCAGTTATTCAGGAGACTGCAACAGTCTCAATGAGCAAGCTGTAATATGACAACCAATCTTTGATCACAGTCAGAATAATTCCTTAAACACCAACATATGGCTCACAATGTTAGTGCTAGTGCTCAGACCCCTTTTGTATTGTAGGCAATGCTGATCTAACCTTTACACTTTAAGAATGCTATTAAAAAAAGCCACGTGAATTGTTATGTTGTCATTCTTGTTACCAACATTGTTGATGGAGGAAGATAAAGATTTAATTAATTGCTATCATTATTATCATTTTCATTGGTTTTTCTCAGAAATACCTTAATGTTTATTGGTATTGTTTTACTTGTTCTTATTACCACTACCCTTATCTTTGCAACAATAATAGTTTTCCCGCTGTGGCGTTTCAAGAACTTGACCTGTGGCTCTTGCCTTTATTCCTTTCTCCCTCTGTAGTATTACTATGAGCATCTATGCTGTGCTCTTCCTGTAACTGGCCTTGCAACTGCAGACTTGGCATATAAATCATAAATAACTAAATTATTATTGTTGTTGATGGTTATTAATGATACTGTCAGTACGGACACTGCATAGCATCAGATAAACCTAAGAGGTAACATATAATTTATAAGAATGATGGCACTTCAAAACAATCTGTGTCATACCACTGACAAGAAATGTGACAACGTAGCTTGTGGAGCCAAAACCATTCTCTGCAAGCATACGTAGTTCCCACTGTGTCCTGCCATTCACAAAATAAACTGTTAACAACTGGTCCCACCACACATTTTAATTGTGTTTGTCCCAATGTGGGATGACAGTTTCTCTCCACGGAAACTCCAAGTAACTTTGAGTGGCAAATCAACTTTTGTCAGTAGCAGTACAGTCCAAAGTTATCAAAAGAATTAGTTCAGGCTTCAACAAGAAAGGGGTGATGTGAGGATGGACTATTGGGGGTGTTCAGCAAAACAAGAAAAAATTAATTTAAGATAGAAAAAAAAAACACTAAGAACAAGAAACTACAAAAAATTCAGATGTGGCACTGCATCAATCATCTTCAACCCCAGCACATCATAAGCTGAAGCAGTACAGACTTTTACTTCAGTCTTCCAAAGCTGTTAGTCATATTACAATGGCATAATGCGATATACAACAACTTCTGGTTTGATGTAAACATTGAAGTGTTATTAACACAACTATCAGTAACAAAATTACTATAAAACAGCAGTTCTGATATCAGAGTACATGTAGCCCCATAGGATACATGAAGCTTCATAAGGAGCAACATGATATATTTCCTAATTTGCCATAGTCTGAATACAACTGAAAACATCTTAAAATTTTTCTTTTTGTACATCTTGGTCTGTGCACAGAATTAAGTAAAGTCTGTTTAAAATTATGACGGTTTCTCCGAAAGTTGTGACTGTAATGCATGATAACATATAGTCTGAGATAAAAATCAAGCCATCTTCAATAAGGTGCACGTGATGTCTGTGAGGACCGACGGGTACACGAAATTTTATTCTGAGACCAGGCTGTACACTGACCGAAGTATGTTCAGAAAACTCGTGTAAAAGATTTTATACCTCACTCTTCATGACTTTCAACCATTTGAGCTATGAGGCCAGGAGTGAATGAGTGAATAGATCAGCATTTTACTTTGTACAGCACACAGTAAAAGCTACTGCAAGCTGTTCAGCACTGTCTTAACTTCTTAGGCTTTTTCATAAACTTATGAAACATAGTGAATGGCTAACAAGGGATGTTTACTTATAAGCAATCCAAAATGGAAAACTCCCAATTTGGAATACCTCAGAATAAAATGTGGTAAGCTGTCAAATGCCATCTGACAGCAGTCACTTTGAGTCACTTATGTGCATCACTAAGACAGCACCAGTAGTGGAAATAAAAGAGAAGTCTTCAGTTTACATAGTGCCTGGGTTATTCGCAGGGTCAATCACCAAGCACTGTGGTCAAAATTCCAGAGATGAATCACAGGACTTCATTCCCATGGGAATGCCATGATATTTGTTAAGAGTTAGTTCCCATTTAGAACTGTATGTTACCTCCAGTATTAGATGGTCAAATGCAGTTATATGGGGCATCTCTGTAAACATTAAGACCAATAATTATTTGAATTACTGAATATCACATATAACTCTATTTGTGTATTCATTATATATATGGATAAATACCGTCTTAAGTGCAACAAATTTTATTGTAGTTTTTACTTCTTTTCCTCCTCCACACTACATGNATTTGTCATGGATATACACTCAAAACTGGGAGGATCCAGTACTCTTCAAGACTGAAACAGATCATTTGAAGTCTGGCATTTTCAAAACAAACAAACAAAGCAACAAAACCTGAATCAAGACAATAGTTCCTAATACATCAAAGAATGGCTGCTGATTTAAGAATCTATTACAAAAAGAAATCTATAACCTAAAAGCCATGTTTGTCTAAAACATTAAACAAGTAACAACACCTATATCAAATCAATTGAAATACTGATTAAACTCTCATACCCAAATACTAAACCTGCAACCAGCACCATCATACCAAAATTGTGGAGATCAGCTGCTGTTTTAATGAGTTTGAATGGACCAATTAGTTGCGAACATGTCAACATTACAGATTTTTAAGACAAGTTTAAAATACTTCTTACAGTGTGAGATCTTAAATTTTCACAGCAGTGAATATGAATATTACTTTATGGAATGTTATGCCATGTAGTCTGGTAGAATGTGAGAGCCAGCCTGAGCACGGAGGCAATAGTTTCCTCAAAAATAGTAGCAACTTTCTAATGGACTATACAGCACGGTATCCCGTAATACAGTAGTCTTTGACTGCTTCCCTACTAAACCAACAACTCATCACTAAACATAATAAAACCTGTAACACGACACCTGCAAATCAACAATTAACCCAGCAACTTCTCTGACCGCACAGCCTGATGTTCAATATTAATAATGTAAATGCCCAGAAACTGACATGATACTAACAATGTTGTCAAATGCACCTCAGACAACATTGTCGAATGTTAACTGTGATGTAATGAACCAACTGTGGTCATAAACCTTTAGAAACACTGAAAATGACTGTGCAAATCAATATGCAAATTAACGATACTATAACAGAATTGTTGCAATTGCAAACAAACATCTGCTGGGCAAGAACTGACGTCACAAACAACACCATTGGCAATACACACCAAGTAGCTGCTGCTGATAAAATAGAGATACAAATTGATTCTTAATATAATGAGTCTGAACCAACTGCAAAGCTCACATAGCTTCATACAAGAAATGATACAGTGATGATGAGTGACTATTTAGGAGGATGCAGCAGAAAGACGTCATGACCTATCTAAAAACGATAACCTATCATTTTCATGGAGGGACAGGGAAATGCCAAAATGTCTTGGTCAGGGTAGCCAGTCTCCCAGAGGAGATTTAATTATGAGGTCCCCAAATATATTATTGTAATGAAATCTGAGAGACAAAACTGCAAAGTACACAACAAGAACCTGATCCTTGTGAAAAGCCAACACTATGATTACACAGGGCAAGATTCTGGGGAGGGATGAGTGGTTGGTTCATGCTGTATCAACTGCAGATGTTAGAAGTGTGAAGGAAGATTGTGTGTGTACCGTTCACATGGACCATGGCTGTATAGCTGGCTGTTCCCGCTGCATTCTGGGCTGTGCAAGTGTAGTTCCCACTGTGGGCTGCCATGACAGATACGATCGTGAGGATGCTCGACCTGTCACCAACCTTCGTAGTTGTGATCCCCATGTGTGAAGACAACTCCTCCCCATGGAAATTCCATGTGATCTTCAAGGGTTTGTCTCCCTTGGATACATGACAGTTCAGCTGCACGCTGTCTCCTGTATTTACTTCTTCTTCGACATCAAAAGGGATGATGTGAGGCAGGACTAAGGGAATGGAAGCACAAACAGGACGTGAAAAGACGTATACATTGGTTACATGCTATACATGACATTCACGTTATCATCAGATAAGAGATGACGCCAAGCAGGACCTGGAGGCATTGGAGGTATCTGTTCAATGTGCGGACACAGAACATGGACAGACAGACACATCAGTTAAAGGGAATAGAGACTCAGCTTCACTGCACGAGCACCATAAACGATACCCCATTTATGTCTACACATCAGTCTCTGCAAATCTGTTGCATGATGTTAGACACTTCTATTACATAATGCTGCTGTACGATATAAGAGATTGTCATATATAATGAACTGGTAGGTACTGGGAAGGATTTTTTTGGCATACTGCAAGACGCCATCCTGGCATTCACATGACAGAATAGGGAAAATCATTATGAAGAACAGTAGTACAGTCTATTATTGATGACAAATGAAACAAAGAAATTCTACACAAACTCAGAATTTAATTTTTTGAAGAAAACAAAATTCTACCAGTAACAAGGGCCAAAATTATTCATACACAAAAAGCTGAATAATAGTTACAGACACTACCATTGACATGAACCGTGGTCGTGTAACTAACGGAGCCGGCAGCATTTTGTGCAGTACAGGTATAATTTCCACTGTGTCCCGCCATCACTGATGAGATTGTGAGCAAGCTTGTCCGATCACCAATCTTTGTAGTCGCAATCCCCATGTGAGATGATAACTCTTCCCCGTGAAAGTTCCATGTTATTTTTAGAGGTTTATCTCCTTTAGACACATGGCAGTTGAGCTGTACACTCTCTCCTGTGTTTATGTCCTCGTCGAGAGCAAACGGTATGATATGAGGAAGAACTACACAAGAACATACAATTACAGCTAAAACACAAGCGACACATATTGGAAAACCATTACCATCTCGTCAACCGCTGTCTGCCGGACTCATCTCACTGTTCCCTCAGTGGCACACGCTACGGCAGCTGGGTTCCATGGATATAAATACAACATGCAGCTGTGTCACTCATAACGACAACCCACAATGACGGAAACAGAGGCAGTCTCTGCAACTTTGGATAAGAACTCCATGTTCATATGGATTATGGTTTGAGAAAACTTTGTCGCACACAGTCATCATGAAAGATTCAAACCATGATAATATTAATGAGTGATTTATAAAGCGACAGAATGAAGGAATTTAAAGGAGTAACGTGGGGAATGTCATTACAAAAGTCTCCTGTACTGTCAATAATCCATAAAACTACTCACTCTTATCACGAAACTGGAAGAAAAAGGAACCAACATAAAAATCTACACAGAAAAGTATCATGCTAAGAGAAAGCATATGAGTATACACTACCATTAACAAGTAACGCTGTATTATGGTTGGCTACACCGCCAGCATTGCGAGCAGTACAAGTATACTCCCCAGTATGACCAGCAACCACTGAGGCAATTGTGAGAAGGCTGGTACGAGCACCAATTTTTGTTGTCACGATGCCAACATGAGTGGATAAATCCTCGCCTTGAAAACTCCATGAAATGGTAAGTGGAGTGTCACCTTTCGCAACGTAGCAAGTGAGCTGAACACTGTCACCTGAATTTGCTTCACCCTCAAATCCAAATGGAGTTATGTACGGCACAACTGCAGTATAAATGACAATTACACACTTACACACTGACAAAGGAATTATTTGAGACTTTATGAAAGAGGGGGTGGGGGTGGAATAAAAATAGGAATGCCCATACCACAAACCACGTGGTTTTGTGAGATGAGGTTCTTACGGAATGTGATACCGTGCAGTCTGGGAGAGTGTTCTTGGTGTTTCAAAGTGACTGGTTGTCTCCATCTTCAGCCCTGAAGATGCAGGCAGGAGGTGCCTCTGAACCACCGGTAACTTCTTGCCAGATTACACAGAATGGCATCCCAGAAGACAGCAATTTTTAAAGATGGGTGAAACAAAAAGTTTAAGATAACCAGTCACTCAGCTAAGATTCAAAGTAAGGACTTCCATAAGATGAAACAAGAGTCCTAGCCAGTTTAGTATGATGATCCATCATTCTGATGAGGGGTGGTGCTTAACAACATCAGTATCTAGACTATATAGCACTGGATGTTATGACAAAAGATGAATGGTGAACTGGATAGGACATCAAAGGAAGTGACCGAGGTGTAACTGAGGTATTACACTGGTATTTGCCACAAGGGATTGAGGAAAATCACGAAAAACCTCATTTAGGATAGCCAGTGCCCCAGCTGAGAATCGAACTGAACACCCATGAAATAAAATCTAGGGCATTATCTCTAAACCAGCTTCTTGAGGAGTGAACATCACGATGGATATGGTTAGTGTTCTGTTAATATCTAAAAAAAGACACTTCAAAGTCATGTCAAGAGAAATACTTAATATAGCACGACAAGGATTACCCATAACAGAAAGTGAAATTTATATATGCATGCTGTACCATTAACATGAAGGTGAGCTGTGTGGTTCACCTCCCCTGCAGCATTTCTCGCCCTGCAGGTATACTCCCCACTGTGGCGAGCACGCACAGCTTCGATGCTCAGTGTACTAATTCGTTGGTTAGCCTTAGACAACGATATGCCCTGATGGCCAGGAGTGATCTCAACACCATTGAAAATCCAAGCAATGGTAATGGGAGAATCGCCCTTCACAACAGCACATTGAATAACAGACATTTCTCCGTCATTTGCTGGCTCAGCGCCAAACGAGAACGGCAGGATCTGTGGTATAACTGGAAGGGATCCACATCTGAGGTCATTTCCTCTTATCATGAAGCTGAGTGGTAAGACCATATTCATAAACAAAATTAAAATTAAAGACTTATGTAACATTAGCTCATTAATCCATCCTATATGGCAATAATATACGAACAGTGAGACAATGCCACAAAAAAAAATATATGGTAGATGAAAACAGCGTGGTACTCTTGAGCACCAAAGAAAAAAGTATAGTCATTTCACCAAACCAAAAAATTGAATCTACAGAAGAAAAACTCCTTACATGATCAACTTATCAGTTTTAACATGTCCACAGACTGAAAACCAAACCACTAAACTGCCATTCAATGAGATACATATCTGACGACTCATTTAAAAAAGCTAAGCTTGCCACCTGCTTATGCTGGTTTCTTAGCTTGGCTTACCCTCTCACACTGAACATGGCCGTGCTACATTCCTTTGAAATGTTGGGCTCTCTCTGAGCTACACCATGTTACAATGCAGAAGACTCTACCCCTTATATTAAGGGTGTTTCCCACACAGATTTGCTGTTTCAAATAAAACTGATGCAACCTTAACCTTAAACTAAATGGCACAGACACAAGGGAACTTAGAAAATGATGGATTTTGGATGTGACACAAAATAGAAAAATAAAGAAACCCAGAACTGCAGTTCTTCTGCAGATAAACAAAAGGAATATTTCTGTTTTTCAAGTCAGAAATTCTGCAAATATTTGGAATAACCTCAGAGCGCTGAATTCTCACAGTACATTCAACACCTAAGATATGCTCCTATAAGATTCATAATTTTGACATTACACTAATTATTAGAGAAAATTCATCTCTGCAAAATTGTTAGAAACTCGCCATTTTAAGGCTAAGGTGTACTTAGCCACAGTGTGTAAACTGTAGTGATTCTGTAGCACTGAATATGGAAGGGTAGTTATGTATGGTGAAGAAAACAGTCATAATCTAATTCAAGGTACTGCCTTGTAGAACTGAAGAAAACCATGGTAATTTCAACTATGGTAAACTACACATATATGTATGTACAACAACAATTCCTTCAAACCTAGGTCCTTCAAAACAAGAGAAACACCAATAACATGAACAACAAAAAAACCAAGGGGCCAACACTGGCTACATAACACAGATGGCAATTTTCTACTGTTTACACTTTTTACTTGTACCATTGACTGTCATGTTGGCAGAGTATTCATATGCCCCGGCACGGTTCTCTGCAATGCATGTGTACTGCCCCACGTGACTGGCTTGCACGGAACCAACACTCAAGATGACATTTTTAACTCCAAGTGGAACAACAGTGATCCTCATGCGTGGGGTTATGGTCTGTCCATTGAACAACCACCTGAGTGTAACAGGAGCATCGCCTTTCACGACTGCACAAGGCACTGTGACCAGTTCTCCCTCATTGAGAGGGCGTTCACCGAAAGTAAAGGGAAGGATCTTGGGAGGAACTGGAACCAGAAGCAAGTTCTCAGTAACAAGTTCTAGCCAACAGCATCCTTAGGATCTTAATGATAACATTTAATAAGCATGACAGTGAATGTTAAAATTACATTCTTTAAATGATGATGAAATGAATGATTTAAAAATGTTTTAATTATCACTAATGCCTCATTTAGGTATGAAACTGGAATTTCTGAAAGTTATGTCTGCCCCTTAAGCAATCCAAATATAAAATTCTGAACACACGAGGATCTAAACCAACATATATTCTGGAGATTTCTCCGCGACTCATTTTGGTTAAAGAAATGCAACATTTTAGAAGTTAACTCTGTTTCCACCACCAGATAAAAGTATTGAACCTACTTGGTTGGCTCTATTAGACGGAACTGATCTCTCTCTGTCCGTGATAAGTGAAAAATCAAGATTAGCAGGTGGAGAAATATTTGATTTGGTCATTGATATTCTCTTCCATGATTTTTTGTTTCTCAATAGATGCTGAACAGTAAACGATGTTACACACATTTTATAGGCCTAACATAAGAGACAGTATTTTATACATTCTGTGTGTTATGTGTGAGAAAACAGGTTGATGTGGGGCATTTAGAGTGCCGTGTGTAGGTGTGTTTTATCTTGTGGTGAAATGACAAGTAAGCAGAATTTTTGTTTGACTGGTGACCCCTGTGAACAAATGTTTATTTTCATAGTGACTGTACCTTGAAAACTGCTCCAGAAATAAATTTAGATTTTGGATATGTACAATCATTTAACAATTCCAAATTAGAGGTATTATACTTTTGTGCTGAATGGCTTACTACTAAATTACAGTTTCAGTTACCTAAAACATACTGATTATTGAGAATGTGAGAAGGAAATTGTGAGATGAGTTTCTTACCATCTTCTGGGGTGTGATACCATGCAGTCCAATAGAATATTACCAGTGTTCAGTACCTTGAAAAGGGGGACATCAGGTTACATTGGTAACAACCTACCAGACTAGATAGCTTCATATCCAAGAAGAAAGTGATCTTTATAGAATAAAATTATTTTATCGTGCATAGTAAAAATGAAAACCATGAAAAGTAAAATTCCCATAGGCACACTGAATGGAGTGTTACCATTAACATGAAGGTGAGCAGTATGATCAGTCTTGCCGGCAGCATTGCTCGCCCTACATGTATAGTCACCACTGTGTCTCGCCCTAACAGCTTCAATGCTCAGTGTACTGATGCGCTGACTCATCTTTCCAATAAGTATGTCTTGGTAGCCTGGTGTGATCTCCACACCATTGAAGAACCATGAGATTGTTATTGGCGAGTCACCCTTAATGATGGCACACTGAACAACCGTCATGTCGCCTGCATTTGCTGGTTCATCACCAAATGAGAAAGCTAGGATCTGTGGCAGGACTGATGGTCAAAGATTAAGATAACAAGGAAACTAATGCTGTTAAATAATTACAATTAAGAGATATGAACATGTGAATATGGAGGTAGCAAAAGAGAAGAACTGTGAATCAAAACCATAGCAGAAAAATGACGTCAACACTGTTCCTCTTGTCACACAATAAACTTGTAGAAGAGCAACGAACCACAGCAGTTCAGTCTCCGTTCTTATGACAAAGTGTCCGAGACACAAGATGAAATGGCTGAGGCACATAGCACATATGGGTGGGAAGAGAAATGCATACAAAAATTTGGTAGGAACTCTAAAGGAAAGACACAACTTGGATGACCTAGAGAATAACGTTAAAAGTGACGCTAAGGAAATCTGATGGGAACATGTGGACTGGATTCATCTGGCTCAGGATATGGACCAGTGGTGTGTAAGGTCCTGTGAATATGGTAATGAAATTTCAGGTCCCATAAAATATTGGGAATCTCTTGACTAGAAAAGTGACTACTGGCTTCTCAAGAAGTTACATCCATTCTGAGTAAAACAGAACTGATTACCATTAAAAGGTCATCCATTATCAGCACAGCTGAATGTGAAACTACATGCGTATTTCAGACAAGGCAGAAAGAAGACTGTAATTAAAGTTAGAGGGATGAAGGGAAAGAAAGCACAGGCTCATGCAACATCTGCACATAATCTGGTACCAGTAACTGCCAGCTGAGCAGTGTGCTTGGTTACGCCGGCAGAGTTCTTAGCTATGCAAGTGTACTGTCCCATGTGTTGAGCGGTAACATGGGGAATAGCAATGATGGAGCCGGCATCACCAAGCGGTATCACAGTAACGTTCATGTCGCCTCTTATTTCCTTGTCATTCAGCATCCACTGCACTCCGACAGGCTTATCTCCATCAACAGCGCATGTCACAGTTGCTGACTGACCCTCGGACCGAGGTTTGTCACCAAACGTGAAAGGTACTATTTCTGGTGGAACTGGATTAATATTCAAAATAATGAAACTGCTTCAGAATCATTTGCCAGATGACAACACTCTACAATATACTAACGAGGAAAGTTGTGAGAACTGAGGTGAGTCTGAAGGTTAATGTCTTCTGAGCTGTGATTTGCAGTCAGGCTACCCTGAAGGTATAGGCATCCTCTGAAATGATGGTACAAATATACCAGACTACAGTGTCACACCAATCAAGATGGAGGCAAGCATTAATGCTTCTGACTTGTGTTTAGGATGTGCCAGTCGACTGGGGCACCAACTTTCCTGATTGATGTTTTTCATGGTTTTCTCAGAACCTACAAGCAAGTGCTGGGATAGTATCTCACATTAGGCCACAACCACGTCCTTCTACATCCTTTCCAATTCATCTTATCAGTCAATACTATACAGTATACGTTACTGACAGTGTCGGTAAATAAACCATAAATATAAGTAAACAAGGTCGCGCCATAGCTCAAGCGGTTGGTCACTGGCTCTGCGTGGCGGCCAGGGTTCGATCCTGGGTCTGGTCAAGTGGGATTTGTGGTGGACAAAGTGGCACTGGGGCAGGTTTCCTCCAAGTACTTCGGTTTCCCCTGCCAATCTTCATTCCACCAATTACTCCACAATCACCCTCACCTACCATATGGGGCTGGTACAATAGGCCAGAAGTGGCGGCGGTACAAGGGACTTAGTCCCACCCCACTAGCAATAAAAAAAGTAAACAAACATGTGGGAGCCTTGGGGTTATGTTCCGAAGCCTGAAGTCTCATCTTTAAGTCATTCTGAAGTTGAAACAATAAACCACACCCCCCCTTCAGCAACACTACAAAGACTTGCTGATTTACCATCTGTACGTACAGATGTTCATAAGCTGAGCATTCCTATGTTATGAAACAAGTGTATACATTGGGTCGAATGTCAGAAGACAGAAAGGACGCTACTAAGCCTAATAACATGTGGGAGGAACAAAACACATGCTTTCCAAGTCAAAACCAAAGTCACATTATGACAGAAGGTCAGTCGGCCAGTCAGGTTTGGCGTCAAACCCCATCTGATGCCCAAAACCAGATTTTTCTTACTGTCAGACAGTTGCAGTTTTGTTGATGTGGGCTGACCTCTCTGACGAGATGACAGGTCTGTCATTTACTGCGGTCAAAATCAGTAGTACATGTCAAGAATATTTATAATTTTACAGGTTAGAATTCTACACAGCCATTTGTCAACAGTCCAGTTCCTTGTGGATATCTATTATTTCCTGTTTTACATGTAATGCTAGTATACATATGTATTCACGATATGTACAAGGCTTCTGTCAGTCTAGGCTGAGCACAGAAGATCATGCCCTAACTCATGGAACTCATGTTCCAATAACTGCCTAGTCACTTGAACAATTATACACTTGACTGCCTTTCACTACAAACTGAGTGTCTGATATGACACAGACCACATATGTAGAAAACACTGCATTCAACGGTTTTTCTATTGTTGCATGTGTATTCATTGCTGCAGGAATGTGTTTACTGAGCCATTATCTAGCAAACAGGTTTAGAGGGCCACACAGACAGCAAGATGATTTGATAAGTTTTTTATTTTCTCAAAATAAGGAAAGCAGACTAATAAAGACACTTAATGAAGGGTGGAGGCATTTGTCACATGAATGATATTGGAAACAGAGCTCAGCTCAGCCTTCCCACAACAAAATCTCATAACCTAACCTAACCTAGCATAACCTCACCTAACTATGGAAAGAGTGGGTCATAAACCTGGGACAAGTCAGCAGAAGTTCTGCGCACTGGTCAACTGCAGGATTCATGAAATATAAGTATAGAACATTTTCATTGACCACTGTCAATTATAGGTTCTCTGAGATTCTGCAGGATCTCACAAAGGCTGACCACACAGCAAACAAAGCTGGCAATAAGACACATAAAACATGAACAATCCTACCCATGATGCATCAGCTTGCTCCTGTTAAACAATGGGACTCCTGCTTCAACTTCCAGGTACTTTAATTTCTTTTAATGATGTGATGTCTTCAGCTGACACAATTTAATCTGCTACCGAGTTAAGTCATCCCTTCAATGGACAAGACATGCAGTATGTGGCAGTATTTAAAAGGAAATGCATTCATAAGGCTTCTTTCTTTAAATGATTTATGTTATTACATAAGAAGCTTTTGGCAGATTTTAAGCAAACTTGATATTAAATACGTTTCACTCTGAACTGAACTGTCTGGGGTGAGAAAGAAACTAAAGGGCTATATGACAATTATTTTTATATTTTAGGCAAACTAAATGCTTTAAATTTCAAAATTGATTTATGAGGGCCACATACACATTTTTATGACATTCACTAAAATAATTTAAGAACAATACTAAAAGAAAAAGTTGAAACATGTTAAGAATTAGGTTGATTTACTGATCTTGCTTAATGAAACTGTTGGTTATCTCAGATTATAAAGAACTGAATGATTTGATGATTGTGAATAATGTACTGAAAAGGATGTGGACAGAAGTGGCACAAAGCTTAACATAATTCCCAGCATTTGCCTGACTAGACTTCCAGGTACGAGCAAAGAACATATATCTCAGTAATCCCATATGAGCGAGGAAAGTAAATTCCATAGAGTAGCCAACAACACATACAGAAACTGAATTTCAAACAGGCAAGAGCAAAGAAACTCTAAGAGTGACCCAGGCTAAAATTTCAGTAAGTGTATGCAGAATATAACATGACAGCCTCTGCTCACAAGTCTAGGCAAATGAAAATGGCCTTCTTAAAGACTTTGTGATAACTCATTGGGTGAGAACATGAGACGTAGACAGACAAACTCAGGTTCATGCAATCAACAGACACCACATGGTTCATGACAAACCATTAATAACAAGGGGTGTCACAAATGTGTTCCTTCCAGCAGCATTAGATGCGATACAAGTGAAGTCGCCTGACTGCTTAGCGCTGAGTTCATTGATCATGAGGAGACTAACACGTTCAGCAACTTTGAGAGTGGTTACATGATCACTGTCAGGGTACACCTAAGATATAGTTATGGGGATATCGCCATAAGCTACAATGCATTGTAGTTGTGCAATAACACCAGCATTCAACAGCAAGTTGCCAAAAGAAAATGGTGAAATGGAAGGCAGTACTGGAAAAAAAAATAGTTAGCATCAACACATACATACTTGAAGTGCCTGATGATGTCATGTTATAGAAGAGAGTCAATTTCCTCCAAATTAATGTGGAATAATTAATAATGAAGAATTCTGTAACTGGACTCAAGTCTACAGGTTAAAGTCTAAATTGAAACATGAGTAAGAAGACACCCTAATCTGTATAATCTGTCTAGAAATGAGAAATGTAAAAATCGGGAGTAACAGCACGGTTGTAACCACGATAAATTTAAGAATTCGTGAGGGTGAGAGAGAGTAAACTGATAGTAATGAATACACATGAATAAATGAAAGGACAATGAGAGTTTAAAGCTCTCAAATATAGACTTAAAGTTGCTATTACCAGATGTGAAGAAATCTGGATCTTGTAACAGCCCAAACTGTGTTAACTTAGCATAGTGTAAGAAAACTGCGACAAAGCTAAAAGATGAAACATGTGAAGCATAAGAGAATGGAAATGTAATGAGAGTTAGGACAGAGGAATTGAGATGTCAGAAGAGGATAACGCTGCAGCTGATATTTGCCATACCATTCACCTGCAAAGTGGCAGTGTGGTTTGCTATGCCAGCTGGATTGTGAGCTGTACAGGTGTAGTTGCCACTATGACCAGCCACCACTGATGCTATTACCAACACACTGATACTATCACCAATCTTTGTAGTTGTCAGTCCCATGAGGGAGGGCAGATCATGCCCATGGAAACTCCAAGACAGCTGCAAGGGACGGTCACCCTTTGACACGTGGCAAGTCAACTGGGCATTATCACCTGAATTTGCTTCCCCATCAAATGAAAATGGGATGATGTATGGCAGGACTGAGTGAGAGAACACAGCAAATTATATGATGAGCCACGGAACTTTTGGTGAGCTGACAAATGTGTCTGAGCTTATGAGAATCATGAATCAAACTGACCATTACGACACAGCAAATGTTCTGAACATATTACAGCTTCTGACGTTATGCTAAAATGATTCAGTAATGTTAATCATGTTTGTGAATTATGAATAACTTTAAGGTTTCACATACTTAAGTCAGGTTCGAGGTTCTCAGAGCATTGAATGTGAACAGCACTGTCTTCTGGGATGTGACTCAACCCATCACACTGCACAGTGTTACATTTTAGGAAAGAGAAAGAAAATAATTTATAATGCAAGTTATAAATTATTTATAAATAAAAATAATTACAAATATTCATAAATGGTAGGGACAGCTCAGTCGGTACAGTGACTAGACAACAAGTTGGATGGCTGAGGAATCATAGTTCGATTCCCAGCAGAGGAAATAGATTTTTCTTTTCTTCACCGGTTACTCAAGGACATTTCCCCAGAGGTAAAAGCATATGGGGCCTGAAGCTGACCACTCACTTCTATCTCGTGCTTTGGTTAAGAATGTGTGGGGCTATATATCCACTCTCTCACATGCCTTCACAGCATGTAGCTTCAATAAACACAGGGGCATTCACTGATTCACAATTATAGATGCTTATAATGAGGTATACAATTTGTATTATCACAAGATACAGATAAAATTATCATCAATGAAATTAATAGTGATGAGTATGTTGATGTTTTTTAAGCTCTTTTATTTGAAAAAATTAGCAGGCATGCATTCAAAGTGAAAATTAACTACCATATTAATGTAAGATTTGAGGCTTTCACGGCGGTGACTATGAAGAAAGCAGTCTTCTGGGATTTGGCACCGTGTATATGTGGTGTTANGATTCCTGTGAAATATTGGCACCTATCTATCTAACTATACAGAATCACATTCCAGAAGACCATAACCTTAAAATTGGGCTTATTTCTCTACAAAATGTTATACGAGAATTTCTCATAATTACAATGACAAAGCCTTGGTACATGAATGCAGAGTTCATACCAGCCATTGGAACACTTGCTTTATTGAGGCATAACCTCAGTTTTAAATGACATGAACACTGTCCCTTTGTATTAATCTTTATGTACTTATCTATGGCTTATTTAACAATGTAGCCCATAACTCAGACTGCATAGTCACATGACAGAATGATTAGTCAATAAATAATTGAAAAGAACATTAAAAGAGTGCTTGTGGCCTAATTTGAGATAATATCATAACATCTGCTTAGCGATACTTAAAAAAACCTTGAAAACGCTCAGTCAAGAGTCATGATAGTAGGTATCTGAGGCAAAATTCAAACCAGGCATCTCCTAAATAGAGGCAGTATTACTGCTCCAGCCAGCTTGCTTGGAGAATAGTCCTTCATATGGTCATATAATGGTTGGATAAAGAATAATAACAAAGTGAAACAAAAAGAAAGTAAACAAAAAACAGCACAGCCACAGAAGCAACTTGTCATCAATAAACATCCATGGCACAAAACTTCTGAAAAAAAAAAAATAATAAAAAAATGTAATGGTTTAATTTCTGTCCTCAACTATCTCGGTCAGTATTTTGATTTCTTTGCTTCTAATTTCTCTAGATCATTTCTCAGCTCACCACATCACGTTTATGTACCATTAACATTTAACTCTGCTGTGAAGTTGGCAACACCTGCCACATTACTTGCAGTACAAGTATATGCCCCTCCATGGCCAGGACCCACAGAATTGATTGTCAGTATGTTAGCCTTGTCACCAAACATGGCGGTTCGAATGCCAATAGCATGAGAAGACAGATCACGTCCATGAAAATGCCATTCAATCCGTAAAGGTTTGTCACCCTTCGAAACATAGCAGTTGAGCTGAATGCTATCGCCTGCGTTCACAGGTCCATCAAACTGGAATGGGCTAATGTATGGGGCAACTGGGAAACCAATGCCTCAATTAAACAATCAAAAATATACAGCACTGCCACATACATGAAATGCAACTCACAGACTGAATGGCTAGACGCTGCCCCAACTCAAAGACCTAACCACAAAAAACAACTGTTAACATTTATACTACAAGCAATGTTTTAAAAATGTCTTAAAAGACTGCTCATACAAGTGCCTAAGTGTTTCTGCATCCCTTCACTTCCACAGTAAAGCCTTGTCACTTACCTGACATAACCTCCCTGGAAAATAAGCACTTCCTCTAACTCGGAAGACATCATCAACATAAACATATAAGGTCTGAAATTTAGATCATGTGGAAATATGTGCAGTGTTTTGTTTTAATACACTGATTGACTTAACTTCACTTGGAACATTTTAAAAAGTTAGACGTGGTAGAGTCATTAAGTTCGTGGAATGTGGTTTTATCGCATCATATTACAAGATATTCACATACACTTATGCAGATCCACATTGACCCTCAAAATAGTTGCCGTTGGCCGCTATGCAAGTCTGCCAACATTGATATAGCTGTCGAAAACATTGCTGAAACACATTGGCAGTAAATTCCCATACGGCGCTTTGTGGCCATTCCAAGAACTTATTGACTGTGGTAGTATGTACATATGAGTTGAAAATTATTTTTCAAATAAATATATCACCATGGTGAAACTGTGAAGCACTGTGTAAGGTTATGATATAAATCCTGAAAAAGAAGACATGAAACAATACGTGCTGCAGTTTCTGTCATCTCTTCAATGAATACCAGAAAAACAAGGCAAAGTACTACACGATCTACAAAAACATATTACAATATTAGCATTATTTTAGTAAATATTCTGGCTGATTCTTTCATTATTTAACAATGCTGATTAAAATGCAATAATTTTTTTAAATGTGACACATTCATGAAGAAATTATAAGCAGATTAAATTTGGGAAATGTTTGCTACCATTCAATTCTAAGCCTTTTGTGTTCTCATCTGCTATCCAAGGATGTAATAATTAAAGTACACACAACAATGAAATTGCCTATAGTTTTGTATGGGTATGAAACTTAGTGTTTCACATTAAGGGAAGCATACAGAATGCTAAGGTGAATATTCAGACCTACAGTAAAGTAAAGGAAATATGTTTACAATTCCATTCATATGGTTTAATAATAACATTATATTTTAATTTTAAAAATAAGGAAAACTTTCATAAATACTACCTATTGGCAAAAGGTTATATTTTAGTGACTTTTTCAACTTTGGCTGCCAGCAGCAACTTCAAATAATGCTATTTATATGCAGTGTGTTAATTGGAAGTATAAAACTGTTCAAATAACTAATCTGTCAGTCCTTTACAACTTACATGGCTATAGTAAAATGTAACTAATATAATATAAATTCAAAATCCAACAGATGTGATCATTAGGTTTCCATAAATATTATTAATTCACTGTAATATATAGAAATCTACTGCCCATGAACTCTTCCATACATGGAAATTATTATTTGCTGGTACTGATTCAATTTCACAGAAATATGGAACATAAAACCGGTACACAAGAACAATCAGGAAGTTGGAATTATGTTAAAAGTTGCCAATAAATTGGTCACAGCCTGTTCTTGTAAGATGTGAGGTTTTTGCAGCGGTGGTTATGAAGAGTTCTATTTTCTGGGATATTATGCCATACAGTCTGTTGACGACAGACTGAAGTTTCATAGGAACACCAGCTGACTTTCAACAAACTACACAGCATTATATCCCAGAAGACAGAGCTCTTCACAGTCTGTTCTTGTTCAGGTTCCCTATGTCTTTACATCACGAAGAATAAAAAAAAAGAATAAATAAAAAATGAGCACTTTCAGTTGATGCTGACAACATTGCAGTAGCTCACCACTGTCTGTAGCCAAACAACTGATGCCAATCCTGGTATAATCCTCAACTTCTCCTCTCTGTATGCAACAATCACTCACAAAATTTTTCAAGGTCCATCCCAAGCAAATAATAAAGCCATGTAACTGAGACATGAGGTTCACATGGTGAGTATAAAGACAGCCATGATGCCATGTAGTCTGGTACCAATGTTTTGGAGGAACCTTTTGCCTCAGTCTTCAAGACGCTCTGAAGATGGAAGCAGCAGTTTGCCCCGAAACTTTCAAAATGTCCCACCAAACTTCATGGTGTCATGTCTTAGAAGACAGCAGTCTTGAAAGATCACATAAATTTATCATGTTACAAATTTTGAATACAGAAAACAGATCAAAATTACTTAAAACTGACAGATTAATGACAAGCACAGAAACTGCAACAACACAATTCAAAATACAAATCTTGATCCTTGAAATGGTTTCCATGGTGGCATACACAATTTTTTTTTTCATTGGCACTACAGCCCTCATTTGGGCCTAGGCCTACCTCCATGAAACTCACACACAAATTTACATTAAACAAAATCCTCTACAAATGAAGACATGATTGGAAACCTAAAATTTCTTTATAGTCACAGGCAAAGGTGGCTGAAACCTTATTCAGGCATGTAACATTTTGCACCAAAAGTTTACATGATCACCATAAGCTGTGATTCTCTGATTTTATGGTGATACAATGCAATAATAAGGGTAATAAGTTGCAGGACAGCTCAATTTAATTCTTGTGCTTCAGAAGCTCCTTACGGTTATATCATCAGAAATGATGTGTGAGCTGGACAGTTGCCAGACATCAGAATCTTAAATCAGCAAATAATATTTTTACACTGTTGGCTTCTACATACAAAATCTCTGTAGGAGCTTGATGTAAAGATAGAGTGCTTTCTGCTTTTCAGTGTACTTTAAATGCTTTCACTGTTATGCACAGAACAAGCCTGACACACAGAAAAGTGGGCTGTGCTTCATGAACAGACTTTTCCATCAAATATATAGCATGTTGTGATACTATTCATTTCGATGAATTAACAGCCAAACAAAATGTTATAAATCAACGTTTCAGACAAAAATAAAGTTTTAAAGATAAAATGTGAATTATATTTATAAGCACAGGAATAAAATAGCATATTTATGGCTAATCTGTGCCAATCTGATTCATGTTTAAAATAATTACTTTCTTATTGCCTTTTGAATGCAAAAGTTAATAACCTCAACATTACCTTTCATCCATTTAAGACTTTCCTCAGTTCAGTGTTCAAATCTGTTCCTTCTAAAAGAAACTTTAAATGGAGGTTCTAAACCAGTCACATTTATTTCTCACAACAAAAATCAGAAATCATTTCTATGAATCTCGCCCACATCATGAATCCACATATATGGAAACCATTCCAAGGATCACAACAAGCAACATGAGCTGTGCACACTATATACACACAGAAGGGTGACCAAAGCATGGAACATGACAGAGAAAAAACACTGTCAGTGCCACAGTAATATGACAGTTAAAATCATGAGTTTAACTCCTGGCTGGATTTGAGGTTATCACAGCAAATGACCATGAAAGACATTACCTTCCGGGAAGTGAAGCTGTGTAGTCTGGTACAAGTTCAAGCCAAAGTTTTGGAGGAACATACTGCCTCCATCTTCAGTTTCAAAGAGTAAGTGATGTAAGCATGACTTACTCTTCATCCCTGAGGATGGAGGCAGCATGTTCCTCTGAAACATCAGTGAATTTCTACTGGACTATATGATGCCACATTCAGAAAACAGTACTCTTCTTAAATCCTGATCTTACATGGGTGTAGTAAAAGTAAAGCTATCCCTGTACCAGGCCGTGAAGGCCCATAGGGTTGTGACGTTGAGGCTCCCACATTATCTAGACAATCAGCTCAAAGATGGCGGTAAGGCTGTCAGCCTTATGCACCGGCCGTGCTTTACTCCACAAGAAAATTATTTAATTAATTCCTGGTACTCATTCCTGTTAGAGGCTGAGTGAACACCAGGGTCATAGTGCGGCTGGAAACATGGGTGTAGACCTATGTAAATTTGTACACAGTCCAATACATTGAACTGAATTAAGGAAAATTTATTCCTGAATGTTTCTGACAAACCTACATCACAGTTTTAGCATCCTGGATAGGGTTTCTTCCCACTGGATAGCAACAAGTTCTGCACCCTGACATATGCCACTGAAGGGTGTACTAACCCTAGTCTCAATCACTTGATCACTGGACCAGTACCTGATAAGAGAAAAAGTTCCCGTTTTCCAGTTTTTCTGTGGTCTAGTAGTCACAGAGTTCCTGGCTACAGATCCAGAGATCCTGGGTTTGATTCCTGGCGCTACCAGACTTTCTGAGAAGTAGTGGGTCTGGAACGGGGTCCACTCAGCCTCATGAGGATAATTGAGGAGCTGCATGAATGGAAAAGTAGCGACTCCGGTCTAGAAATCCGAGATTAACGGCACTGGGGATCCGTTGCTCTGACCACGTGACACCCTCTGTCCGCAAAAGTTAACACTAACTTCACCGACAAGCGGCAGTTGTTTGGTCGGGATAGTTCACTTACGTACTAGTTCCTATGTGGTTTACAACTCACAATATGGAAAAGATTAGATATACGAATGTTCAAAGTAGCCGATACAATGTCAATCATTTCCACTACTTTGGTCGTATCCATAAAATGTGGGTCATTAACCCTTTAAAGCACTGCAGTTATCATACATACCGCCCGTTTTAATGTATAAACTGTTCTCAGAATAAACAGAGATCATTTCTCCAAAAAACATTACACACGTGATCTGTTTAATGGAAACGCAGTGTACTTTCTGTGAGATAAATATTATTAAGACAAATTTCAGGCTTCAAGGAATTGGCCAGCTGACCTGAGAGAGGGGTAACAAGGATTTATCTATGGACAAGCCCTCTCCACGTCACAAAGAATACTACAGCAAATTAGCTTATAGAATCAAATATAATTCTGACTGCTAATATTATGTAAATAAAAAAAAATGTCAGGCTTCAAAGGGTTAACTTGTTATCTGTGCACAGCTCAAAATGGATAACAAAATAAAAGGTATACTACTCACCCATGACTTGAACTTCAAGAGTACCACGTGCGCTGTAACCCTGTGCATTACGCGCAACACAGGTGTATGTAGCTTGGTCAGATAGCCGTTCCACATTTTCAATAATAAGAGTTCCGTTGGGAAAAACTTTCTGCTTCCTGTTGATCGGCAGCACACGGCCATCTGCGCACACAGGTTCCAACTGCTGTTAAGTTAGCTAATACACTGTCAGCTACGCCAGGCATGGGAATCCAAACCCTCTATTTGGATGTTTTCAAATGATAGCACATTGAAATAGCCTGAATTTTCAACGACCACATTAAATTTATGATTTGTGTTCTTTGACAAGGAAACAGAATATTCTGAATTGGCTAACAAATTGTCTACATAAAATGAAATTTCACAAACCTCTCTCCCAGACAATAGTTTCTATAGGATAACCAGCAACAGGACATGTGACGATCAACGTCTCTCCTGCAACAATAGCCTTCTTCTCCATGGGACGGATGAATGGCAGACCAAACACGTTCAGTTTGGCAGCATGTTCAACTGAGCCAACTTTGGATGATGCGATACACTTGTACAGTCCCCCATCATTGGTATGGATTGATGAGATGTTGAGATGCGAGACAACATCGCCATTCACTGTCACGTATTGGCCAACCTGCAATCTGTGTAATGAAAAGACATCTGCTATAGAACATTTATGAATTAGACCACAGTGACATCATTTCAAATGCAAAGGTAACACGGTGTTGAATGCAACAGAAAGAACGGTACAGCAAAGTTAAAGTATCTGCTTACCGGTCACTGTTAGACAACTTCTTCCCATCAAGTTCCCATGTTATCTCTGGTGTGGGGTTACCTAATGCAATACACTTCAAGAACACTGACGGACCTGGCTGAAGGGTTTCTTCTTTGAATGCCTGTCGGATCTGTGGAGGTTCAACTGTAACAGGAAGTGTTTCAAAGGTAGATTACATATAAACATAAACTTCATGATCAAAACAGTGTAGGAATTTTAAGAAATTACAGGTACAAGGTGAGCATCTATCAGCGTCCAGCGACGGCTTGTGCTGAACAGGCACATTCAGACCTGTGGCTCTGACCTTCCATGTCTCTCTGTTAAACATCAACGGTTGAGAAGTTGCAGTATAGTAGTTTGATTCTATCTGCAGTTCTTGTTCCGTCAGGAGACAGCTCTCACAGCACTCACATACACTGTCTCCCACTGTTATCACTGGGATTCACAAGTTACCAGCCCTAAAAGAACGCATTTCACTTTCTACTGCAAATATGGCGGCAGTAGGTTGAGACACTATGCTATAAGCCAGAAGGTTGCAGGTTCGAGTCCCAATGAGGTGAATTTTTTTAATTTACCTACTCCTTCCAGTCACACTATGGCCCTGTGGTCAACTCAGACTTTAACAGAATGAGTACCAGGAATCTTCCTGAGGGTGTAAAGGGCAGCCGGTGCATAAGGCTGACAACCTCACCGCCATCTGTGAGCTGACTGTCTAGAAAATGTGAGAGCCTTGACCTCTCACAACCTTATGGGCCTCCATGGCCTGTTACAGGGATAGCTTTACCTTACCTTTTTTACTGCAAATATGATATGAACAGTAATGAAACAAGTTTGATTTGAGGCTGTTATGACTATGAACAGTATCACACATTGCTTCATGCTTATTGCTTAGCTCACTCTTTGAACCTGAAGATGGAGGCAGTATGTGTCTCTGAAACACCTGTGGGCCTATATTGGACTATGTGACATTACTTCCCAGATGATAGTACTCTTCAGTAATGTAACAGCTTTCAGTTACATGTTGCTATACTTNACTTAGCTCACTCTTCAAACCTGAAGATGGAGGCAGTATGTGTCTCTGAAACACCTGTGGCCCTATATTGGACTATGTGACATTACTTCCCAGATTACTCTTCAGTAATGTAACAGCTTTCAGTTACATGTTGCTATACTTAGTTACAATACTCACAATATAGATTTCTGAAATGTAGCAACATTATTCTGAAACACTTCATTCTTTGAGGAAAAGAAACGCCACTGAAATATCAGTAGTGCAGGGTCATGAAGGAATGACACTAGACAAAGCCAACATGGCCCCTGTTCTTGCCTGGTATCCTACCAAAGGAGAGACTGTTTCACTCAAACCTGCAATATATTGTACAAGTCTAAGCATGGCTACCATTATAGTTTCTCAGACATTGAAGTTAAAAATTTTATTTTAAAAATTTGCCTCTTGGACAAAACAATTCCCTTTCACAAGATGTCACTTGAATTTCTAGTCTTTTCTAACTAAAAAATTTTAATTTATGGTTTTAATTTTAGACTTATACAGGTATCCCCCAACTTATATGATAGTCATCTCACAACTTCAACTTTTTATTATTCCATTGTTTTCATATGTTCTGATCTTCATTCAGCATTCATTTTAGTTTTATGAATCCTAATTTCTTTTATTTCAGACAAATTGTGTCCTTGTGTCACTGAATAAATGAATTAAAAGAATCATACAAAAAACCTTAACACAAAATTCATGTGTAAATAACTCACATCGTCCACCCAGTTTCAGTTCTGCGCTAGCCTGCGCATTCTCCTGGTCGTTGCGAATAAAGCACTGATACATCCCTTTATCTTCCTTCTTCACTGACTCAATCCTCAGCACTGAGTCCTCATGACTCAGAGACTTCCCATCTTTAAGCCAGCTGATCATCTTGATAGGGTTACCTTCAAAGTTACATGTGAACACAGCAGGGCGACCAAAGTCAACTGTCTGCGTTGTGGGCTCGATGTTAGCTGCAAGTGGGGCTGCAAGATTAACAGAGAACCACATTTAAATTGAGGGTTTTGTACTGCAAAATCACATAAAACACACTGCCTCTGTTTAACCTCCTATCATAAAGAATCTATAATTCCTTTTGAGGCACAAATATTTCTTTACTCAATTCTACTGTGAGATATGGTTATGAGAGGCCACTATTTATGTAGCAGCAAAGCTGATCTATGCATGAAGATGAGACAAGATCTTTTTGTAATAGCACTCCCTCAGCACAGACATGTGTAACTAGAGATGAAATTATAAGATTTGAGGTTTTCTCGGCGGTGATTATGAAGAAAGCAGTCTTCTGGGATTTGGCACCGTGTGTATGTGGTGTTAACCACAGACTCTGCTTTTACCGGTTTTCACGGTCTCTTTGCTTGCGGATTTCTTACATTTTTCCTTCTACCCTGAAGATGGAGGCGATACGTTCCTCCGAAACGTCGGTTAACACCACATATACACGGTGCCAAATCCCAGAAGACTGCTTTCTTCAGAGATGAAATTATTTGTAAACATGAAAGTGCAAAGAGATTTGGGGCTCTCATGGTGGGGACTATGAAGATTAAGTCTCCTGAAATGTGACACCATGAAGTACGGCATACATTTAGCAACATTTCAGAGGAACCTGCTGCTTAAGGAAGCTGGGATGTCCAAAATGGTGACGCCCATCTACTAAACTATACAGCGTTACATCCGATAAGATGGTAATCTCAAAGCAAGTAAATTATTAATACTAGTACTGCATTAACATAAATTTTATTACTGTTATCATTCATTCATTCATTCATTCACCAATTCATGGTGATATGTGGATTTGAAGCTAGGGATAAGATGCCTGTCCTATGTGCATACGACAATTGTGATAAAATGTGTTGAACTGGTGCTATGCAAGCACGCGCACACACACACAAATGTACTTCGTAGATTGTGTCTAAAATATCTCTGAGGGTTAAGTTATCATTGACTAGAGATGCAGATTATTATGTCATTATTATAATGTTACTACACATAATGGGAGCCACACCACCATAACGGTGATCCTGTTCAATACACAGGGATTTTCTTCCATTAGGTTGCATACTAGAGATATGATATACCCTCAAAAGTGTTTTCGACAAAAAATAATACTGCTGTTATTTACCCTCACACATTATAACTAAAAAATTATAATTTAAATTTATTTATTTATCATCATGACCTTACAACTATCACAATAGTCATCCTGAAAGCCAGACTGTGCCCGACGGATACAACTTCCAAGTCATATGTTGCATACCTGTGACAGTGAGGACAGTCTCAACGCTCTCACCCCCAACGGAATTGTTCACCACGCACAGGTATTTCCCAGAATCCTCTACTCTGGCTTCCTTGATGATGAGCGTGCCACTCACTTGCTTCACTCTGTCATCGAGTGTCACAGCTTGTTTGCGCATTGTACCATCAACAAACTTGTACCACCTGCAACAATTAACAAATACCGATTCATTTATATAAGCTGAATAACAATTCAAGTGTCAAAAGTATGCACAATTCCACAGGGTGTCCTTACAACCTGTTTCCTTCAGTTCATACTTTCGCAGGATATTTATTTGAAATATGCTGACACACAAACACCAAACAGATTTAAAAGACTTTGGGTTTTCATGGTGGGTGAAGATTCAAATTGTAGTTTTCAAAGTAGTTTTGAAGGTGGTTAGAAATGTTTCAGAGGAATGTGAAGTCTCCATGAGTCTGAAGTGACTTAAGTCTTCTCAGCCATGCAAAAGCTGATTCATTATCTAAAGTTTCAGAGAATGTTTGTGTCTTCATCCACCCCTAAAATGATGGGACACTGCTGATTGCCTGAGAAGACTTCAGTGTTTACTGTTTCCACCTTCACCTGAAGGGCATGTTTCTCCAAAACGTTGGTACCCACCTATGACACTACAAGATGTCATACCCCACAAGAGAGCAACACAAACCCATTGGATAAATTTTAGAAATTATATAAAAGAAAATGGTGTATGGCTTGTGAAAAATTTCACCTGATAATTTAAATTCTGAATTTCACATTAAGTGCCAACGCACCAGTACAACAATATGTCATAGTGGCACAATGTATTCCAACAGAGTACAACTACTGTTTGAATGCATTCTTCAGAATTTTGAGCAAATTCCTGGCCCTTATCTCTTAGCTGATCCCACTGAATTATAATGAAACATTTGTCGAGTTTTGCGATGAGGGTGTGTGCAGCCATTACCTCAGTGCCACATTTCACTTGCCTATTTACGCAACTCATGTCAGTCTGCATAATATCATCAAAAGGTACATTTCTTCTAAGTTGAGTCATTACATTTATGTTCTCTTAAGTGAAGCACTAATTAAAAATTAAAACTGAACTTTCTCATCTGTTTTTCCTTTTTGCTTATGATATATTTGTTTCCATCTTAATGTTGTAATGTGATGATATTCATTAACTGCACATACAAATCTTTTACAAAGTAATATTTTCTTAGTGAGAAGGTTACCATCCAATGATATGAACATATGAAATCAGAACAGGCTTCTTGCCTATACCATAAAGTGAGGAACACACACTGGCTGCTGTAAAGCTTATAAATGCTATATATATATATATATATATATATGAATGTGAGACATAAAGTATGTTTCCTTGAATTACATATTACTCTGAAAAATGTTTCAATAACAGATGTAAACCTAACAGTTACTTTTCTGTGTGTCTTACTACATAAGGTCATGTGGTAGGATGGTCAATGAATAATGAATTGGAAAGAGACCATGGAAGGAAACGGTCAGGCCTAACTTAGGGTACTATAATGATATCTGCCTGGACATACTGTGAAAAACCATGAGAAACCTCAGTCAGAACAGTCGATGTTACAATCAAGATTCAAACCAGGTACCTCCCAGATACAAGTAAGAAATGTTACTGCATAAGCTAACTTGCTCTATTTATGAAATCAGATTTGAATTTTATGTCAAATAAGTTCTACATTGAGCCAATATAAACCTAAAATCAAATTCGACAACTTTTCCTAACAGACACCATGCCAACATTTATCAAAATTCAACAAGAAATGTTTTTAATAACACGTGTTTGATCTGATAACTTCAAGACAGTATCGCAATTACAGTCTTCTGAGATGTGGTGAGGTTTAGTTTGGTAGCAACAGTCTGTAGAAACCTGGTGCCCCCATCTATAGTGCAGAAAAAGAGGGACACAACAGGTTCGTCCAGAACACTCGTACCTATCTAGTAAAATACATAGCGCCACATCCCAGAATTCAATAAACATGAACTGTGAAACTATGAAATGTGAAGACTAGGAGAGAACATGACCTCCACATATAACATTCATGCAATTTGTTAAAAGAATACATGAAAAGCATATACATATATGTTTGCCCATTAACACAGTTACTAATTTTAGGCAGTTTCATAACTTACTAATTTGTCTACATCTTTCAACTTCCATGCAACATCAAGGACTTTATTTTAAAAACAAATCTGTTTCCCAACTACACAGTTTAGTTACACTACAACAAACAAAACAAAAGAAACAAATAGATTTATGTTCAAATGTTCAATTCTACAAATTAACTGATTATACAAACATTGTTCCAACATAATCATTCAAAATTACTACCACAGAGCATTGTAAAATAAAATGGAAATCAGTGAATGAATTAGGCATGTGCATGTAGCATTAGTTACTGTAAACAAACCAAAAGACATCCCCCATGACTGGGGAAATCAGGGTCAATATGATACAATACCCAGTTACTAATCTGACACCCTGCAAGTACACAGTGACTCATGCAGCTACTCAGCCAGGAATCCAGCATACAGACCAAGATGAATACCTAAATGATTGCAGATTGTTTTGACAACACTGTACCACCTGCAATAGTTATTTAGAACCAGCTGGGAACTCACATCTTGAAGCCATGTGACTATTACAAGGCCTCATTAAGTGATGTTTGTCACTTCATTTAGAGCACAGGACTGTTGGAGGGTGAGATTCTTGAAAGGGTATTCACACACATAAAGACAGTTTCAGTGCAGCCACCTATGGCTTCAGCTGTAATGTTATGTAAGGCATCATCAAAGCATTGCCATGGGCAGACACGAAAATGATGAAGGAAACACAGTCAGGATAACCAGTCCCTTAGATGTGAGTCAAACACAGGACCTTCTAAACGGGACCACTAACCACTCAACAATGGTGTTCACTTATAAAATACTCACAAATAGAAAAGTCAACATTACTTTTCAAGCATTACACAGACCATGATTCTAGACCTGGCTTCTTGGTGGTAAAAGTAAAAAGGTAAAGCTATCCCTGTACCAGGCCATAACGCCCATAGGGTTGTGAGACATCGAGGGACCCACATTATCTAGACAATCGGCTCACAGATGGCGGTGAGGTTAAGTAAAGCTATCCCTGTACCAGGCCGTGAAGGCCCATAGGGTTGTGAGACATCGAGGGTCCCACATTATCTAGACAATCGGCTCACAGATGGTGGTAAGGTTGTCAGCCTTACGCGCTGGCCATGCTTTACTCCCCAGGAAAATTATTTAATTAATTCCTGGTACTCATTTCTGTTAGAGGCTGAGTCAACCCCAGGGTCATAATGCGGTTGGAAGGATTAGGTCAATTGAAAAAAATCCAATGACCTCATGGGGACTTGAACCCGTGACCTTCCGGCTTGTAGCATAGAGCCTCAACCAGCTACGCTTCTTGGTGGTGCATTAAGAAAAGTGAGAAACATGGCAAGAAGTAGTAGGCCAGGCCAGTGGCAGGAGCTGCAATGCAGGAGGGAGGGTGACACACTATAAGTAAGGCCCTGCTATAAACATACGCATCCTAAAATCCTTATCTCAGTTGGTGGACTCGACCATATCCACTGTACATTCACCTGAGAATGACCAGGTCTAAAAACACAGAGAGTATGTCTGAACATGGTGTCTCTTACCTATATACTGGGACAGGAAAACCTTGACCAGGGCACAAACTGACCACCCTCCCCCCCGCCATGATCTCCTTAACATCAATTGTTTTACTTGTCACTCTTGGACGCACAGCTCCGTTTGGTTCTGAAAACAGATTTCTGTCTTCTAACCACAGTTGAGTCAAAGAGAAAAAATGACACAGATCATGGGGGTAAGAGCTAGGTGCCTATGCTCCACTTACTCTGCATGGTCAGCAGACGGGGACGTAGCAGCCAGGAAAATGGGTGGAGGGAAAATCTGTGTTGATTCTTTCACTGACTCATCTACAGCTTGAAAACTCTGAAATTGTATACAGAAATTTTGAGAAGTCTAAGTAGAATGTCAACAGATCAACTGAAATTCTGTGCTCCATGGCACATGGAGAGAAGTAACGCCTATGCAGGTGGGTGGGGGAAAAGCTGTGTCGATTCTTTCACTGACTCATGTATAGTTTGAAATCTCTGCGTTCCATTTAAACCTCCACAGAGCATCAATATTTAAATATAATTTCTAGGCTCTAAGATCTGCTAAGGAAAGTAGCTGCTAAGCAGAGCTGTGTTTAATTTTTTGTTTAATTGACTATCTCCAGAAAAACATAAGATCAAAATCAGAATAGGTTAGGAAACACTTCATGTTGAAGGCAAAAAGAAAATTGGAGGAAAATGAAGAGAAGGAACTTCAGGAAATGGACATGTTTGGTTACTAAATAACCCACTCAAAAATAAAATCAAAGGAAGATGACCTATATGAGATCTGAGGTTCTCACAGCAGTGATTATCAAGCTTGCAGTATTCAAAGATGTGATGACCTGCAGATTGGCAGGCAGATTATAATATTCCAGTTGCTCATTGACTGGACTGGAGTGACAGTGATCACTCTTACACTCTGAAGACAGAGGAAACAGTATCCATCTACATAACTAAACAGCATCACATCTCAGTAGGCTTTGAACTGAATATTAATCATCCTTCACTCATACTCTGACTGCAGTAATCACAACAAACATTCCCTTTCTCAGTGATGATACTCGCCTAATGTTAGGGACAGGATATGCCTGGCTCAAACACAGCAGAGTCCCTGGGTGGCCAAAGTCCAGTGTCTTTTCTTGAAGCCTACCGCCAGCTACCTTGGGAGCTACACTACTTGTCGGTTCTTGAAAATTACAAAAATAAAAGATTCCAACATGTTTATACAAACAAAAATGTGTGCCAGATTTTTGGTTCTCACAGCAGTGACTATTAAGACTGTTGTCTTTTGGGGTGTACTCAATGTGGTCTGGAAAAGCCCAATGTTTTGGAAGAACATAACTCCGACATTACTGCTGAAGAGTAAAATCAAGCAAGAGGCTAGCGAGAAATAGGCAGTAAGCAAAGGTATGCTTGCCAACTGCATCTTGCTGGTTTCTTGCTTGGATTACTTACTCTTTGAAGCAGAAGACAGAAGCGATTCCTCGAAACTGTCAGGACTCTTCCGCGCTATACAGTATTACAACTCAGAAGACTACAGTTTTCTAAAAATAAGTGTATTGGAACAGTGGTACCCAATGCTTTGACTGTACAGGAAATGACGAGAGACTCACGTCTGCCCGCTACATAATCGTGTACCTTACTGTTAGATTTCTTATATAAATATGTACATACCTGTTTAGAATATCAGCAACATGTCCATACATGATCTGATGCTTTCACAGCAGCTGCATGCAACAAAAGCTACTAAGGCAATCGGCAGTGTCAAAACGGAATTAGTATCAAACGTTTTCGAGACTGTCTCTTTCTCCACCATCAGAGGCCAATGTGATGTGTGGCACTGCTGCATGTTACAGTTATATCCAAAGAGTTTGCTCTCAAAGCCCAGTGTCCCTCCAAAGAGTATTCTGTTGGAGACAGGACACCTGAACCTAATATCATACTCTCTGTGTGTGTGAATACAATACACAGCTACATTCATCATAACATCAAATCCTGATGATGGAAGCAGAAACAGCCTCCTAAACGCTAGATATTAACTCCATTTTCATACAAATGAACATCTGAGATGATACAGTATGTCCATCTTAAACAGAAATACTGCAGAGGTGTGAACTGCTATAGATCATCACCAGTGATTTTAGGATCAAGAACATTCACACAGTAAGCTGCATAGTTTTTTAAAAATACTTTATATATATATATTTGCAAATTATTTTTATCTCATTATGTAAAATAGATCCATTATGAGAAGGTCATGTCTGTCAATTTGTCCACATATTCATGCACTTATTCTCCCAAACCACTGAAGGGGATTTTAAAAACATTTGGTACAGGGGTATAAAACTGTCATGAAATTTTGTTTCAATATTAATCAATTACAACCACTACTTTAAATGAGAGCCAGAGTAAACTTAATAATTTTTACAAGATTTGAGGTTTTCACAGCAGTGACTGTTCATATGGGGGTCTTCCAGGGTGACACCTTGTACAGTGCAATAAGTAGGTACAGACACATGGGAAATCTTGTTGCGTCTTCATCTCCTGGATCAAAATGGCCCTGGAGATGAAGTCCCTCCAAAAGACTGGAACCCACCTACAAGACTACACGGTGTCACAACCCAGGAAACCACAACATGAATTTATCAAATTAGATTAAACAGTTCATCATGCATAAATAAAATATATACCTGTAGGATTCTTATGATTTACAACTTTCATTTGGAACATTAAATTTGAGGTTATCACAGGTGACTATGAAGTGTACAACTTCTGAGATGTGACACTGTGCAGTCTGGTAGAAGTTCACTGACATTTCACTTGAACATCACTGAACATCTACCAGACTACATGGTGTCACACCTCCATCTGAACCATTTCTCATGGTCATGAATATTAAGAGTGCTCTCTTCTGGCATGTCTGCCATATAGTTTGGTATATATCGTGGCATGTCTGCAGAAAGTCCCAATCTATATCCCATCTATAGTCATTCTATCATGTGACAATATGTATTAACATCACAAAGGAATCTGCTGCCTCCATCTTCAGGGTTGAAAATGGAAGTAGTAGGTTCCTCTACAACATAGGTACAGATCTGCAAATGCCCTCATACCCCAGATCATTGTAATTTTACTTTCTGTATTTGGTTACATTTAACAAAATAGGAAAGAATAAATTAGAAGTCGGTCACCATGAGCTGGGACAGCTCAGTCAACTGCAGTCAGACAAAGGGCTCACCCATGCTCCTACACAATGTTACTTTGGAATCTCTCAAGGGGGTTAAAGTGGCTGGAGCATCACACACACCGCACTGAGATTAACACTACATCAACAAACATTATCTCCCCATTCCATACACAACTTCACAGCATGCTGTTTCATCATAGGCACCCTTATCTTTACTATTCTCTCCCCCCCCCTCCCCCTTCTCTCCTGTCAGTTATAGTTTACAGTTTTATCTGCCATGTCAACCTTACCTTCAAGTAGTACATGATTCTTACAGGTACAGTTATGGCAAGTGAGAGCTCACTGCACAATCATCTGATTCCAGACAGAAGCCATGCCACACAAAAATCTCTCTGAATTAAGACTTTAAGGCACAATGGTAACCACTTGAACTGTTGCTTTAAAATTTTAAATAAAAAAAAAACTGCATTTTCCCCACTCCCTGTATTTATGGATTTCATATGATTCTCAGAATATTCAGTGATTATTTCCTTATATAGCATTAACCGGTTGGTCTCTGTATAGAGATAATGGCATACTTTGTATTCTGTGGGGCAGGGGGGAGGGATTGAAATTTTAAATATTATTTAGATAAACTTCAGAATTCAAGAAATAAAGGCAATCACATTACCAGACTACTCACTGACATGTCAGCAAACTGTAGCGGGAAATCTACTGCTGTTTCTAAGCCTCAAAGGTTTAGAAATCAAAAACTAATGAACCCTAGACTGTGAATGTTGAAATTACAAGGTGCTGAAGCATCTGTCACCATTATGGGTCGTTCTGATTTGTGTTGCTTTTCTTACCCTTTGTCCACTCATGCAGATCAGCTGGCTAAGTGTACTGTTTTAATGCTAATATTGTTACCGTTGTGTTGAAGTTCAGCCAAAAGCCATTAGTTCTGGGGGATTTCAAACCCTGTTCCAAAACAATGAAAGCTAAGGTATTATATAAGCAAATGGCTGGAGGAACAGAGGGAACTCAGGAAAAGTCTCAAGAACAACAGTCAAAGTTCAGGCAAAGGGTTGAACCCAGAATATCTCAAATATGAAGTCCAGGAAAAGATCTGAACCCCGAATTTCTCAAATATGAAACAGGAGTGTGAATTACTCAACTGTGGTATTCAAAACTATGACAGAGAAGGCAGAATATTAAAATGACAGGGAAAGAGGTTATGAGAACTGAAATGAGCTCGCTCAAGATCTTATCCGATCGCTGATTCTGGTATTACAGGAATTGAAGTCAGTACCAAAAAATCTGGGTTGACAACTACCTTCTCACCTCATATTTGGTGGGGGAAATGCCTGGGCATCACACAACAACGCGATGGCATTCTTGTGAAAGGTTCTCTGTTTGTTCAGTCCATCTCCAGTTACCTTGGGTGAGGTGCGGCCTGTTGGTTCTGAAAACCAGCATTTTGAACTGTCTACTTGCCTCCATGTTGCACTATGTTAATCTCAGCCTTGCCTTGGCACTAAGCACCCATAAATTTAGCTGGTGATTAAGATTTCAGTTTCCCGGGATGCAGCACCCAGTAACTTGGTAGATAATTGTCAATGTTATGCAACATACATCTTCATCCTGAAACTATTCCCCCATTATGTTGGAACTGATCATCTGAACTACATGGTATCGCATCCCAACAGATCATAAGCTTAACCCCTTGCATGCCACGAAGCGATTGGTTCAGCTTGGCATACAACTAACATAACCAGAGACATCAGATTAATGTTAATCATGTAGTACAGCATTTCTGACACCACATGGGAGCAAGAGCAATATACTGGCACTTAGAGAGAAGAAGAGAATTTTAAACTATTGATACCTTTGGTCATTTGAAGGCAATTTAACAAAGTATTGTGGATTTCTGTGCAACTGCATTTACACCCAAGTAGCTTCTAGCAAGATATATCCATTGAGGGAGGAAGAATTGGTCTTTAAAGGATTAATACTCATTGCCATGGAAACCTCAACTCTCATTCCTTAGTGATATACTCCTCATGTGACCTGGTAGCTCTAACATTCTAATACATGTGCACATACATATACTACCATAGTCAATAAGTTCGTAGACTGGCTGCAAAGCGTCGATACAGTGCATTACAGCAGATAGGTTGAGACACGATATGATGCCCTGTCAGTTCATCTCTCGTCACAGCGAGAGGTAGTTGTGTGCAAACAGTCTAAACAGAACTATGGCCTCTATTGTGAACTGCAGTTAAATTTGAGTAGCGGAAATCGAAAATGTGGCAGTTTGAACAACGGGCAAACATAAAGTTCTGCCAAAAATTAGGCAAATTCCCCCTTAACATTACGAACTGGCTGTTGCTACATGACAACGCCCCTGCACATCACTCTGTTCTTGTCCAAGAGGAACTGGCAAGGCAACAGGCCACCGTTTTGCCATACCCTCTATGCTCACCTGATCTCGCACCATGCGATTTCTTTCTCTTTCACCGCTTGAAAGCAAAGCTATGTGGTCATAGATTTAAGTTGTCCAAGGAGGTCGTGAATGACACAAGAGACACCATACGGGAATTTCTCACCAATATTTTTCAGCAATGTTTTCGGCAGCTATATCAAAGTTGACAGACTTGCACAGTGCCCAACGGCGACTATTTTAAGAGCCAATGTGGATTTGCATAAGTGTATGTGAATATCTTGTAATATAATGCGATAAAACCACAGTCCATGAACTTAATGGCTGTACCACATATATATATATATACAAGTGCATACATGACAGAGTCTATTTTTAAATATTTAATGGCTCTTTATCAGCTGCACAGGTTATTATTTATGATAATGATTCTGCCTGAATCTCATACTGTAATTATTTAGTGTCAAACAGCAGGATGATCAGTGTGGCACTCAGTTCAAATCTCTGTCAAAACAACAGCTACCCTGACTGAAGGCTTTCAAGGTTTTCTTCAGTTCCTCCAGCACAATTCTTGGGACAGTACCTTGGTTCAACATAGGCCACTTCTTTCCCAATTCTCTGCAATTCATGTAGCGTATCATTTGATGCTACGTAGGCTGGCTACCCCCCTTCTTAGAATAGCCTCCAAGAAAAAGACATGACCTGTCATCTGAGAAGATTTATCAGTGCATATGCAATTTTCATTCACTGAAGCTGATAGGGGGCCACTGAATAAACCAAGAATCAATTATACACTGATAACAATTCTGGCAACATCTTGCAGAAATGATGGTGCCATGTCACAGTAAACATGAGAATCAGTCACACCAGAAAACTTTGTTTACTCTCACATACCTAAAGATGGGGACAGGATAACCTGGCACGTCACAGAGTACCATGGCGGTACAAGACCCAACTATGTCCAACATGAAAGTGCCCTCTATCTTGCGTCCCACGAGACGCGGTGGGATATTGTTAGTTGGTTCTGTGGAGAATTGGAACTCACCGGAACATAGGGACGGGGTACCCAACAACTTGACATGTCAGAAAGGCAACTTCTCCCACGAATGGAGTTACCATCTCACCACCATAAAATTTCTTCCCTCCAGCAGGAGACTTTGGGGCTATGTTACTTGTAGGCTCTGAAATAAGTTCACGAAACTTACCGAAACAATGGAACAGGAAACCCCACTACTTGGCAGCTCATAAAGACCCTCTGTCCAGCTGGAGAATACATAATTTCTCCTCCTTCGTATTTCTTGCCAGGTGATTTTGGGGCTATGTTACTTGTTGGCTCTGAAATAGGTTTTTTAAACTTACCAAAAATCTGAGATTGGAAACCCCATACAACTGGAGAATTCGTACTCCTCCCCCCATTCAAACTTCTTGCCAGGGAGTCTTCAGGCTATGTTACTTGCAGGCAGGGTAAGTGTGTAAGCATTTACATACCTGAGAGATCCGTGGTTCTCAAGATGGCAGCCATCAAGTTTACAGCCTTCTGGGATATGACACACTTTAATTTAGTAAATTAGTACAAACCTTTTGAAGGAACCTGATGCCTCTATCTTTACCCTATAAGAAGTCAAGGAAGTAAAAGAGTATGAGACACAGAGAAAGGGGTGTTTCGATGGGGCTCTAAATAGTCCAATGAGAATGAATGGCCTTGAAAGAAACACATGATGTGTAACTTCACACCCCTTCTTAGGAACATGTGTGACTCAGAGCTCTATTCCAATTCTCCCTTCCATGTTTTAAATATATGTTTTTCCCCCACTGAGCACTTCTTCCCTGAAGATGGAGACAGCAGGTACCTCTGCAATGATGGTACCCATCTGAATACACAATGTCACACCTCAGAAGACTGTAATCTCACTCACTATGTAATTATTTTCTTGCCAGATGAAATTACTTGTTATGAAATGTGAAACACTTCAGTTTAATATCTATGTGCTGGGTTTTTCCTTTGTGTGCGATCACACATCATTACCTGAACACAGGAACTGGCGATGCTTGAGCAAGGCACAACAGGGATATGGCGGATCTTTGGGATGTCACTTCTCTCTTAGAGCCAACCTTACTGTCCTTCAGTGTTGGAGCCACACTAGTCTGAGGCTCTGTACGTTCATACAACAAAACACGAGTTCGTCAGTGATGCAAGAAAGAAACGTTCCATAAGGGACAGTGTTTTTATATTTCTGTGCTATGACAATGTATGTCCATCAATTTAAGAACAATTTTAACCATCTGACGTCTGATATACATCAAAATTATATATACGAAAATGCAGTTCCTACCTCACAGAAAGCATACTGCATTCTGTTACAAATACCAATTACTTAATGTTTAGGAAAATCATCACTTACTATGAGAATCATATGAAACATATATATACACCGTGTGGTACAAATGCATTGTTGGGTGGCCCTGGGTTCGAAAGTGAGCCCAGAGACTTGTTATCCTGACCAAATTTCTCCAAGGTTCCCTAGTCTGTCAATCAGATAAATGCTGGGATATGAACATGTAATTTCAGATCCTTTTCAATTAGTATTTCACACAAACATCCCTCCATTCATAGTAACATAACCTATGAATTAAATTAAAAATAAAAGAAATAAATTATTTTAATGATATGTTGCATCTGGTTCTTCAAATAAATGTCTCCTTTTGTTACAAAATGATATGACATGAGGGCTAGGAACGGATTTCTAGCACTTCTGATGTGTTCCCACAATAATCCTTTCTGTGTTTGAGCATCAGGCATATTTTTCACTGATGTGATTTCAATAAATTTCATGTGTGTGAGAATATGGAGTGATGAGAGGAAACCAATGTCAGCAAAAATGCATTTCATGACAACTGCAACATACATTTACATGGGACATAAGAGACACAAATAAATTATGAGCTAACCTCAAATTCCATAGATTCCAGAATTTACAAACTACAGAAGAAACTGGAAAGAACAAATTAACAGAACAGGATCAGAAAGGATAAAAAAAATTACATCCCCAATAGAAAATAAAAGAAGATCGAGAAGATTGCTGAAATGTTCAAAGGATTCTATTCTCTAATACCCATAACAGGTCTCAGTAGGCCTAATATTGGAAAGGATGGTGATGATAATGAACGGTGATGACATGTATGACTCATTCCAAATTCTGAGCTTAAGAGGTTATGTTGACTAATTTAATAACTGATTCAAGTATGTAATGAACCAATGTCAACAGAGCAGTGGTTAGCAATGGTGCTTCAGTATCAGTCCAGAGATCAGATATCTTCAATGAATATTTCCACAGTTTTCCATGGTCCTTGCACATAAGTGATGCAATATATATTAAGACCATTCTTTCTAAATCTTTCAAATTGATCATTTACAATCATCCTGCCATCAGGCAACACATAATCTAAGCTAGTGCACAAGTGTTGTTAAATAAACCAAAAACAACATAGTGTAGGGAGATCTGAGCTTGTCACTGAGGTGAATATCAAGATTTGAGTCTTCCAAGATTCAAAGCCTTGCAGGTTGGTAGACAGGTACCAATGCTTTGCATGAACCTGGTGCTTTCAGCAAACCTCAAGATGAAGACAACAGGTTCCTCCAAAACAATGGTGTGTATCTACCAGCCTATGCAGTTCTATATTCCTCAAGACTGTAATCTTGCACTAAAACAAAATCCAACTATCTAAACAGTAACACTGGGAATACTAACATTCTGAACAAGTACTTACAATTACCTGAACATTGGTATTGGGAAACCCTGAACCATGCATGTCAACACAATCTTCCCACCAACCAGTGACTGAGCCTTTACCCCAGTAAACTGACCATCTTTCAGTTTTGGGGCAACACTTGCAGATGGTTCTGAAAAGTGAGTGACAAATTTCCTGTACAGAGATAATGGAGAAGAGACTGCAGCCTAGTTTGTTAGTTTCAGAAAACTTGAAGCAGCTGGAACCTGAAAGGAGGGCTCAACATTTTAAATAATCTGACAATACCTGAATGAGGGGGTAGAACTATGTGACTGCAAAAAGCCATCCCTGTAACAGGACATGGAGGTCCACAGAGGTTTGTGAGATGTAGAGGCTCCCACATTTTCTAGAGAATCGACTCACAGATGGTGGTAAGTTGTCAGCCTTACGCGTCAACCGCACTTTACCCGCAAGAAGATTCCTGGTACTCATTTCTGTTAGAGGCTGAGTCAACCCCAGGGCCAAAGTGCGGCTGGAAGGATTAAGTCAATTGAATAATCCAATGACCCCATCGGGAATCAAATCCGCAACCTTCTGGCTAGTAACATAATGCCTCACCCAACTACACTGTGTCTGTGACTGTAACTGAAAATATTTCAGAAGATAGTAGTCTTCAAGTCAATGCTGTGAGATCCTCAAATACAGCGAAAATGCCGTTCTCCAGCCTTTGGGGGTAAGTGCCTCTCACCTATTCCAGTTCATAATGAACTTCTGAAGGTATGTATTTTAAAGACATTGGAAAGACTGCTTAGATGGGGTATCAGCCCACTGAAAGGCCACATAAAAACACAACATAGAGAAAACACGGACATATATCCATGCCACAAACAGGATTTTAACAAATGAATCCAGTGTTCAAGCAGTCAAAGACTGTACATGCCTTAGACTGTGAGTGGCATGTGACTGAATGTTATTTATCTTACATACTCTTAGCACAGAACATTTCAGTTTGTAATTTTTCCTTTTTCTTCTTCCTTGGTGCTAGAGCCTGATTTGAGCATCACCCTGCACAGCTGGTACAACCTAAATCCTATTCAGGCATCTGGCAATTTACCAAATATAGGGACTATTACTTCAGGACACACTTTAGAAAACATAAACAAACAAATATGTTTGCTCTGAACAGGATCCAACTCCATGGTTACAGTGTGTCAGAGGTCAAGCCTACTTGGCCACCAAGATGAAGATCATCATCATCATCATCATCATCATGAATTAATATATAAATCATTAAGATAAATTAATTATGAAATAACACTCAATTCAGTTTGAAATTCTGATCACTATCGGATACAGAAAATTTCAAATATTTTGTCTGAATCACAAAGAAAATTGGCTCAATCTTAATACATTTCACCAGTATCTGAGAGGCACAAATTTCCAAGCCTCAGATGGGGCTGTCTCACTGACTGAAGTTGTTGTCCCTTTCTTCATGCAAATTCCAAAATAGTACCTTGAAAGGCATGGCCATTTCCACGTTCATCTTCCTTTATAGCTCACTGAATATAATCATATTCTCACATAATCTGACCCTAAATAACCTCTGTAACTGGAACAGTGTCCTTAACTTATCTATGAACCAATCCAAGTAACCAAGAAACTGGAAACAGCACATTTAAATTATATATTAGCTCAAAAACAAACCATAAATCTAACAATAAGTTGACTGACCTGGACATGAAAACCCATGAACCTTTCCAACAGAAATGGGATCCTCAAACAATATACTACCCAAACAAAGAAACTGTGAATCCTGGAGCAATATGCTTACCTTTTCAATGGAAATGGGTATCTTCAAACAATACTCTAATGAGAAAAACAGAAATGGGAATATTTGAAAATACTCTTACCTTTTCAATGGTAAATGGAACCCTCAAACAATACATTACAAGAATACTGGAAATGGGAATCCTTGAACAACACTACAAGGATACTGGAAATGGGAATACTTGAACACACTACAAGGATACTGGATACTGGAAATGGGAATACTTGAACAACACTACAAGGATACTGGAAATGGGAATCATTGAACAACACACTACCTAGAAACAATGGATTAACATACTGCATGAATACTGCAATTGCTAATCATTGAACAACACTCTACCTGAACAATGGAATTCAGACTCCTTCAATAATACACTATGTGGTAACCTTTAGTCACTGAATGGATTGAATACAGAAACTGCTAATCCTTGAGCAATCCACTACCTAAACAATGAATGGAACTGGGAATGCCTCAACAATGCATAATACCGTAACTGTCACGTGGATTGCAGTCTGTATTTTCGCACCTGTGATGTGCCCATCTTTAACTTTTGGGGCCACACATATCTGTGGTTCTGCAAGGTCATAACAACATCCAAATGGAGTTCTAATGCGTGTACTACACTGTCACATTACATTCTGACCAGAAATTCATTCATTTCACCTAAAACCTCTCAATTATATATATATAATTTTCATGATATTTTTTTCCTCTTAACACCATATTATCCTGACAAATAAGGTAACGGCACAATTCCAAATGCAGATGAATTATATATGCACAGCATACTCTTAATTATCAAAGCTAAGAGATGGGAGAGCCAGCACAAATAATCGAAAGGTATTGATACCTGAATGCAGGGGGAGGATGTCCCTGCGCCACACAAAGAAGAGGGGCCATACCCCGCTCACCTACATTCTTTCTCACACTCCCCACTTCCTTGTCTTTCACTTGAGGAGACATGCTTGCCTGTGGCTCTGGAATGAACACAAGAAAAGTCTTGATAGTGGGATTTGAACCCACATGCTCTCAACATAAGGGCTGGGTTAAAAACACAATTTTCTTGAGATTGTTTCACATTTCCTGTTCAAAAAAATGTTGACATTTATCCAAAATTTCCATAATGGTGAATCTATGGTCTGTATTGTAAATTCCGTACCCTCGTTCTATAATTTCCGTAAAGGCAAAACTCTGTAATGCAAATATGTGTAGCACAGCCATGCATTACACTGTCTGTGCTTATGCCAAGTATGCTGGCATACAGTATGTCACTATGTATGTCCTACATCAGCATAAGTAACAAACCAAATCATTATTAACTTGTAGATAAACACGGCCAACACTCTCTGATGTATCACTGCTACAGCCTGTCAACAATTTTTCATATATAAAACAATGGACATTACATTAATGGAATGCTCCCCACCTGAACAGAGGAATGGGGTTGGCTTGCGCATCACAAGGAAGAACCACAGGATGATTACAAATTCCTACCACTGCATCCAGTTTTGACTTTGGGGGGAGCCGAGGAGGGGTGCTGCCAATTGGTTCTAGAACCCAAAAAATGCAAACTAATCTTGGTGACCAACATCAACATCAAAATATTCAGAACCAATCACTTAATAAGGTCAGATACAAATATAAGCAGATATTGATCCCTATAAAAAAACAAAACCCTTTTCTGGATATGAGATAAAATATTTTAAAATGCTATATTTCTGCTATTTCACAGCGGAATGTTGCTTGAATACTGGAATATGAATAGATATTCCGACATCAAGGTCATTTTAGGCAGAAAACGTATTCTTAACCTTTGTCCTTTCCATGTGCTCTGGTGAGAGAAATTTGCTCAAAATAAATGAACACATAAAGAAGAGAGCAACATTTATGTTAAGGGCACAGCTGACTTGGAAATTTCAACTGAAAGTTTGATCCAGTTTAGAGTGTAACTAAGTCTGGAAACAACCTCCTTATAACACCCTTGTTCTATATTGCAGAGGTAAATATACTGTTGGCAAAACCATAGACACACTAAATTGCATAACCACAAATTCTTAAAAAAGAGTACAGTCTTTTGGGTTTAATACCACTTAGTTCAGAGAGACACTGACATTTACCAGTAACACATGACCTCTCTCTTCACAGTAGAAGAGTAAACCAACTTCTGCTAGTTTCCTGTTTGCCTGTTTCTTCAATCCCAAAGACTGAGGTGATATTACTTGAAAACAATGGACTCTCTCTGAACTACATAACGTTACAACCCCAAACACCACACTTTGCATAGTCATCACCATGTGAAATTCAAATCACCAGTTCTATCATTGAAAACACTAATCAACAGCAGAAACATAACACTGCATACAGCCATATATTTGTATCACTGACTGTTTTAAATTAAATATGCAATATACAAAAAGAGTTATAACTAAACATTTAACTGAGAAAAACAGTTCCTGTCACGTGCTCATTTTTTGTAAAAAGAATGATCAATAATTCTAGGAAATTAAATCAAGCTTCAAGGATTATAGGCAACCAGTAGAGATAAAAATGAAACATAAGATTAGTCTTCTGGGATGTGATGTCATGTAGACAGACGTGCACTTGCTGCCTCCATCTTCAGGGTAGAAAATGGAGACAGAAGTTTTCTCTGAACAATCTGTACCTGTATACAAGACTACATGCCATCACATGCAAGAACACTGTAACCTTAATATTCGCCACAGCAAGAACCTCAAATCTAATAGAAAGAAAGTTTCCTGTTATTTAACATAGACCCCCCCCCTCCTCATCCCAAATATCAGATGTAATCCAGACCCTGTATAATCCAATGGAAACTGGAGGATGGCCCAAAAGTCAGTTTACTGCTTAGTAAAATGTAAATTAAAATACATTAGACATTTCTTTATTACATACTTAATTTAGAAAAAAAAAATATCCTCCATGTTAATTAAACACACAACTCACAGTACTGTGATACTGCTCCACAAATTGACTGGCAGGTTTAAATCTGAATATTTCCGTTAATACGAGAGAATGTTTCAAGTTAACTGACTTTTGGCATACTCTGTGTATATACCATCTGCTTTAGCATTGCAGAAACTCTGCATTTTGCCAACATAGTGCATTTACGTGTTTTTTGAGCAGCCTCCGTAGTCTAGGGGTAACATTCCCACCTCATGACTCAAGGTATGCGGGTTCAAACCCGGCGGAGGTCGTGGAATTTTTAAGGGCGGAAAAATTCAGGGAACAAGTCCTCCAGGAGGGACTTTAAGCCGTGGGTCCCGTGTCGTAGCTTTATGGCACGTAAAAGAACCTCATGCCTTAAGGAGGCTTCTGAGCTAAATTATAAAAAAAGAGGACATTTTCCGCCCAACAATAGTCTCTAACGCCTCTGGTAGATGGGGGAAGCATCTAGATACCACTGAGCCAGTAGAGGCCGAACTCGCTGGCTGAGTTGGGACTGATTCTACGCACCAGTATCGGTAGGGTATAGGGACTGGTAGAATATCACACGGGGACGTACAACAGACCACTGGTCGCGGTGCATGGGGAAACCCAGCCCCTCCAATAATAATAATAATAATACATGACCTCTGTGATTCTCACAACAAACGATTACTTCCCGAAACAGGATTAACTGATTGATCATTACTACGGAGATGTAGCGTGTTTCTTGTGAGGTACGAATCATTATGTATTATGTGGGCAAATTTCATGCTTTAAAGGGCGAAACAGCTTTGATTGATGGAAGCTGTGATTTGCTTCATGCACAGACTGCATGACAAACAAACAAAGATACTTAGTGAACACAAGCAATACTGATGTCGCAATGCTGCCAACCTGAACACAGGGATGGGATGGGCCTGGGCCCCACAAGGAAGTACTGTGGGGTGACCGCAAATGGTACCCACAGCACCAAGCTTTGATCTGGGGGGCAACCATGGAGGTGTACTGCCAATTGGTTCTAAAACACAAAACAGCCAAAGTCACACATCTCTGTGTGAACAAAGGAAATTTGCCATTTCGCTTCCTGCATAGATAGAATCACTGCCAGTACTCTTCACTATATCATCTCATACCCACAGACTTTTACGGAGTACTAAAGATGGAACAAAATCCGAAACCAGGATATTAGGCAAGACATGGATGCGGTACTACTATAGGAAAAATCTGTGTAACTGAGGCTACAGTGGTGTGGGCATGTAGTACGCACAGATGACGTGACAGGAATTTGAAGAGTCATTACCGTGTTCACAACAGCCTGCCACTGGAACGTAAGGCAGATGAGTCCAGTCCACATCCTCATACTTTACTTCCATTTTAGTATTATCCTTGCAACTATTCCAAGATCTAGTATGGACTTCACTAGTTCATGCACTCCATGCAGACAATGCATAACATGCAAATAACTAACTAATTACCAAGCCAATTCCACCGAGCACGGTCCTTTTTGAAAAGTTAATCATTGCTCAGCTAGTCCAAAATATTCCCTTTCTTTCAGGGAACTCAAAGAGTCCAATAGCATGTTCATTAGAGTCCATCACTGATCCATATCTCGGCCAGAAGATTCATTACTTCCTTCAGATCATTGCATAATATGTAAGTCATGAAATTATTACTTATCATCTTTTGTCTCTTGTATTTGTACTAAATTTAATATCTTTTTACGTGAAGACGCAAGGGAAGAAGATTGTAATGTACACGTAACAGGTACAGCCAGTAAAAGGAATTATTAATGAAACAATCAACACTATGATGAACTCTTCCCTTATAACAAACAACTATTGAACTCACATTCAACTATTCACTGTTTGTTGAAGATACTGAACCTGCTCAGAAGTCAAAGAAATACAGACAGATTGAAAAAAATAAGTAACCAGTAATAAGGGTAGAATGTTCATTATTATTATACACTATAATATAATATTAAATATATATGAATTGTTTAATATATCCTTCAAAATAAAATGGAAATAAAGATGTACATTAGAAGAACACAACTAATCTCATTTTAACACAGTTTCAACTCAACAAAGACTTTCTTTTGTTTCCATAATTTTGATTGAATTCAGGAGGACATGCAGATCGATCAGTGTATGGACTTACCGAACTCATCATGTCTTTTGCAGGGTTACAAACATGCCAAAAACATAGTCACTAAAATATACATTTTTAGTATTTTCAAGCAACTTGTGAATCAGAGAGGATTTTGGACTTTTCAAATTGATCCTCATGCAACAAAGACTGTTACATATATAGAAGGAAGGAGAGAGAACAGAAAACCTATGCAGCATGATGAACAGCCCTCACCTGAATGCAGGGACAGGCTGGCCCTGAGCTTCACACAGCAGAACCGCCTGTGTCATCACCCTTCTAGTCAGAATGTCAGATTTCCCACGAGGGGGCAATCTAGGGGGCTCACTGCCTACTGATTCTGACAGAGACAAAAGAAACAGTGACAGCTAACAATACGGGTCCTTTTCCAAGGAACGCTATGAAGAGACCAATCCTCACTTACCCCTCTGGGGAACCAGGAAGTTGTAATTCCCTTACTCTTAACTGTTTCAGTACTTTGCAAGAGAACTACAACAAGAAACTTCATTGCTGTGAAAACCCCAGATCTTATATATGTTTATAAACATTTTGTTGTTCATTCATGGGTTACTTCATTCCTGTTTCAACTGCTGAATTACATAGGGAATGATGAATATGTCATGCATGACATATTCCAAGAAAGAAACCTAGCATTTGCATGGAGAAATCACAGAAAACTATGAAAATCTAGGTCAGATAGATGGTAACCTGGCTAAGATACGAACTTGTTACACCCAAAATGCAAGCCTGAGGGTGCAAATTAAACAGGATGAGACTGCTGTGATGTTTCAAACACTCTTGGCCCAACATGACATAAAACGATATTGCAAACATCTTTTATGGTGAAAAGTACTGTCTTCTTGGGTGTGACATAGTGCTGTCTAACAGAGTTCACTGATGTTCCAGAGGAACATACTGCCTCCATCTTCAGGGTCAAAAAGAGTAGTAAGCAGATTCCATTAATATTGGGGAAGCAGTATGTTCCTCCAAAATACCAATAAACTTCTACCAGACTACATGGTATATATCCCAGAAGGCAGTATTTTTCATAGGAACTGCCAAGAAAGCTTCAAATCTCCTATCTCTGACATCACTACACAGTTATACTTTGGCAGCACCCACAGCTTAAGGTATATTTAACGTTTATCCTCTTCTTCTTCTTCTTCTACCATAATTTACATTTTATATGGGTCAATGAGTGGAAAGCCCCCCACCTGCTCTTTCTCAAACTAATATTTCCTTTTTGATTTCTTGCCACATATTTTCTGTCTTCTTACTGTCCCCCAGCACCTGGCTCAACCATTTTTTCTGAGTCTTTCCACTGGCATCTGGCCTTAAAATTCTAATTATAACACCCATCTCAGTATTCTTTTTCCATCCACTGTTCTCACATGGTAAACCACTGTCAGTGGAGACTGCTCTCATTTCAAAATGTTAAACATATCAAATGTGCCTCAGGCAATGGAAAATGTCCAGCACAATTTTAGTGTCATACCCTTTTACAGATTTTTCTCTGAAACCACTCCAACAGTTCATCAAACCCAGCTTACCAAAGAGAACAATAAAGCTATTTATTACATCTAATGAAGGCTAGTTTCACAGTCTTGACTTAACATTATCTGAATATAAGGATGGGGGCTCTATGTCCCTCACATAACAGGACAGACCCATGACCAACACCTTCACATGTGTGTGGGTTCATAAGGGAAAGAGAACCTTGGGTGTAACACCTCCCACATGCTCAATACAGAGATATAAACCCAACACCTTAGCTTACCTGAACATGGGAACGGGAAATGCTTGTGCTTCACAAAGGAAACCAAAACCCCTACCAGTCTCCACATCAAAAGAATTTGACTTTGAAGTTTTAGGAACATTTGGGGCAGCCCTCCCAACCGGTTCTGCATGCAACAGAACAGACTGGATGAGTACCACAAACGTGTTCACGTGACGTACATAAATAAGACAGTACAAACCATACATAGAGAACTACATTAAGAGTGAATGTCACAGCTGAGTGCGCAGCAACCCTGCTTTGTATTCTGAAGGTCTGAGGTTCAAATCTAAACCGGCGTACTGGGAATGCTAATTAGGGTTTCTGTATGTTTCCTTAGTCCCTCCAAGCTAATGATGGGATAGTATATTAAATTAGGCTCAGCCCACTTCCTTCCAAGGAACATGGTGTCACACCACACAAGACAGTGATCCTTCTAAACTACACCCACTTAAACAGGGGCACAGAATTCATTTCTGAGGTGTGGGCACCCACAGGATAGAACCTATCATCTCCAGCATTAAGGCAATCATGATGATGATGATGAACCAGAAAGAATGTCAAAGAAATCAGCCATGGCTTATTTTAAAATACTATCCCAAAGTTTACCTGGAAGGACAAAGGAAAACCACAAAAGAAAACCTCAATGAGGATAGCTGGTATGACAGTCTGAAAGTGACATTGACTAAGCCCTGGGTATACCCTGTGGACAGACCAAGTATGAATCTTAACACTCACCTCTGTATAACAAGTCTTTCATAACGCAGTGTTTACGCATGACAAGCTAGACTCTGCTGCTGACTTACCTAAGTTTACACAGCATTCTAACATGTAGAGAGTGGGCATTCAAACTACAACGAAACTGAATGATGGAGCTGGGGAACCCTTGAGCCTTGCAGAATAGGACAAAACTCTGATGTTCATATGTCCTATTTGATTCTCAGGTTGTCAAGCCAGGAATTTTAGGAGGCGAACTACCACGTTTTGGGCAACAAGAAACTAACAAATTATAATCAGGGGTGTAGCCCACAAACAAATGCGCCGGAGCAGCCTGGTACACAATTTAATGTTGAAAGAAATGGGCAAAAATGGTTAAATGAGGCAATTCTCCTTGTCACTTATAATAGTATGACATCATGACTGAAAGCCAGAATAGTAGAACAAATTCGTCTGGGGCAACGGATACGCATACAACAATAGAAGAACCCTTGGAGGCAACGTTTTCTATGCGGTTCATATCAAGGATAAACAGGAAACGTTAGTCAGAAATCGACGGTCAGAAGCCAGAGATTGGAGTTAGCAGTTAGAGTCTTGAGTTCCATTGTTAGACACCACTACTAAGTGATTACTAATGAGGCCATAGAAGACACGGTGTTTACAGTAATGATCTACAGAGCATAGATCAGCAAGACTGTTACAGTTATTTATGAGCAATCATCATTCAATAAATCAAATTATCAATCCAAACACTGTGTCTAGTCACTTTCACATGACAACAGCTTTGCAGTTTTAAACACAGATGTGAATGACATACAACTTACAAAACACATGCTTAAACAAGCTGAAACTTCTACCTCAAACAGAAAGATCAGAAATTGAATAAGCAACAATTTATTCATATTTGATATCACCCTCTTTAAATGAATGCCAAGATGATGCCCCCACACTCAAGGAAGTACTGAGGCACTGCCCTGGCTTCACTACAGTCCTGATAATAATGACAAGCAGAAACAAGGACAAGAACAGAGCCTTGGGATCTGCCAGCAGTAAGAGGAACTAACAAACATTAACACTCACCAATGGCATGATTCAACGTGAGGGGTGCAAAAGAAAACTTCTTGCAGCAGACTTCAGTTTCTAACACATATAAATAATAAGATCATGGGTCTTCTGGGATAGAATATTATGCAGCTCAGTAGGAACCTGTTACCTCCTTCTTCAGGGTTCAAGACTGATCCTTCTACCATCAAAATAAAGGCAGCATAATTCCTAGAAGTGTTCCTGTGGCCATAGATTCTAGGGTTACTACACGGGTGATGAAAGACATGGCACATGGCTCTGAAGAACTAATATTTTACAGCCGTATTTTCTAAGCTTATCATTTCCCTACATGGTGGATTGTTTTGAAGAAGCAACATTTCACACCAACTCTGTTTTACTGCATTGCTACCAACCTAGAATTTGGTACAGGATGAGCCTGTGCTTGGCAGAGCAATGAAACATCAGAGTTGTGCTGCTTCTGGAGAACCGTTACTTTGGCGGTGGGTGGCACACGTGGCGCAGTACTGCTGACAGGTTCTGAATAAAAGTGACAGTTCATACTTACGAAACATTGACATTACTGCTGGAAACATCAGAATTTGCAAACACAACTGACGAAAAAATAACCCATTTCTAAAATGGGATTTGCTGTTTTTACAGCAGTGAATAACTAAGACTGCAGTCTTCTGGGACATAATACAGTCTGGTAGAATGTTAACAATGTTTCAGAGGAATATGCTCCTTCCATCTTCAAGGTATCTTGCAGTAAATTCCTCTGAAAAGTCAGTACCCACTCACCAGACTACATAGGTTTTCTTTTGTGGTTCACTTTACAACACTGTCTTTAACTAACATTAGAATGATCGTTGAATAATGAACTACAAAGGATTTGATAGGGAACAGTCATGGCCTAATTTGTGCCAGTGTTAAAGCATTTGCCATGAAAGGCTGAGGAAAAGCAAGAAAAATCTAAACCAGGATAGTTACTGTCCTGGCCACGATTCAAACGAAGGACTTCACAAAAAGAAGTACAGAGCGTCACTGCTCGGCTACAGAGCACTGTAACACAGAAGATCACGGTACAAATATTCACTGCTGCAAAAACCTCACATGTTAGACAGTGAGGTGTTGCAACTACATAACATGCTCACCTGAATATTGGGACAGGAAATGCTTGAGCTTCACATAACAGACTGTACATGCTTCCTGACTTCACTTCAAAAGAATCTGATTTGGCAGACTTGGGGATTTTTGGAGATACTCTTCCGACAGGTTCTAAAGAGATAAATGATCTTAACGTCAGCTGTTTACAGTCAGTTCAGTAGCCATGACTAATAGCAATGTGAGCTAGATATATCATTAATATTACAGATTTCTGGGATGTGATACAATGTAGTTTGGTACAAAGGTGTGGGCATATTTGAGGAAGCTGCAGGTAGCAAACTATACAGCATTGAATCCCAGAAAATCATAATCTTTATATCACTGCAAACGGATGTCACAACATAATTCCCATACTTTACGCTTCAGTCAGACCTTTGAATTACAAAGACACAAATCTATAATACTGTGTTTTGATGCTTTAAGATGAAAGAAAGCGAACCAGTAACGAAGACTAGCCCCTTCTGGATTGCCCAACTAAGTAGGAACCTTCCTTCCCCTTATATCCAATGATGAAAACAGATCCAGTTTCCAAAACAATGGACAATGTGCAAGATAATGGTCATGTTTATTTTGACTTGTTAATTTCAATGTCATTCCTTTAGAAAAGCAACCATAACCTAGACAGAGTTGAGGCAACTCTGCTTCTATACCATAAATACTTTCAAATCTCTCATTTGGGAGACATATATATGCTCCCTCCTAGTAACAAGGAAGGAAGTTGAAACATAATGTCATTTTAAGAACGACTACCTCTATCCTAGGAGGGCAGTGACACATGGAAAGGACGATACATGCAGATTCTAATATATCATTGAGAAGGGAGGTTAGGTGAAGTGCTGTGCTGAAACCCAGATCATGGCGCTCTGGGCTGTGACATCATTGGGGGGAAGGGGGGAGTTCCAGGCATCTGTTCTTCCTTGAATTTCTGGTGGGGAGGGGAATTACAAATTGAAAAAATGAAATATACTGATTATTAATACCAAAAAAATAAAAATAGTTTTAAAAAGTATTCTCCTATACCGAATACTCTAGGCTGATAAGTAAAAATAGATTTAAACAGCTTAAAAGTAAGACTGTAAGAAAATGTTCTTGTTGCTAAGCCCTCAAGTGTCTGTGTCATGTACTTGTGTAGGCAGATAATGGACATTTTGGATAAAAATGCTACCTTGTTCTTCACGGTTGAAGTTTGAACAAGAAGGAAGCTTCCTCCAAAACCAAAATGTGGGTGTCCACATGGTGTCACAACCCAGAAGACCAGAGTCTTGACAATTGCTGGTATGAAAGCTTCGAAACATACAATGGGCTGAACTCTGAATGTTTCATAGTTTCACAGATTTAGAGAACTAAAGGGCTCTAGCCTATGTGCTTACCTGAACACAGGGACAGGATACCCCTGTGCTGGGCACAATAATGTGAAACCTGAGCCCGCAAACCTCACAAATGAATGACTTTTGTCATCTGTTGAGAAGGTTGGTGACTTGGCACCAACTGGTTCTGTTGGGAGCATGGAGATATGCAGTTTATAACATAATGTCACGCATTCAAAAATATTTTACAATAAAAACGTTTACAAAATTATACTACCCCTAAAACACATTTGTTCAATGGCTCACATATACAATGAACAGTTCTCTTCAAATGCGATTAATAATCTTTTCGGGAAAGAAGGTTTGGAGCATAAAGATTAGAAACAGATATCGTTTTCTGGATTATACTGCCATCTATCGCCAGAAACACAAGACCAAAATTTCAGACGAATATGTCACAGATTCCTCCAAAACATTGATGATGATCTCCCAGAGGCATTGTGTCATATCCCGGAATATTGCAACTGTCATGAAAACCTCAAATCTCATATAATACAAGTTAAATGCATGTGATAGGGGCTATCGAAAACTGAAAATAAATGCTTCCTTGGGAGATATGGATTGAAATGGCTTTTCAGAACTAGACAGGTGCTCCAGATATGTATAAGAATCTAGGGGAATGACCAAATCATATTACAAAGGAAATTATCACAAAGCAGACTCACGAATTTCATCCTACATGTACTGCTGTTGGGAGCAGTAATTCAGTACTTCAGACATTTCAAATAGATTCCTCAAAATGATAACCATAAACACTACTTGGATTAACCACAGGAAATGTAACTTAAATATTATATACACTCTTTACAAGTATGACCATACAAAATTTTAAGGCTTACAAATAAATTATGATAATGTTGCTCTTGAATGTCTGTAAGACTGTCAGGTTGGCACTGATGATGATAGGGAATTAACAATTAAAAATTTAGATGACCTCCAATGGAGTGATGCTTACACCAAGTGTCATAATTAATGGGGTCAGATAAACAAACAAATACTACTATAAGTCTATCTTTTCTTAAAGGCAGATCTAATGATTACAATCTAAAGAAATTAATTTACTGTTAATAATCTTTCACGTGACAAACTCCATAATCAGTTCATTCCACCATTTTAATATGAAACTGAATGATAAAGAAATACATTTCAAACCGAGGTTCACCTCCTGAACACTGCTGGAATTGTGCATGGTACTAGAGTGCTTGGTGGGGGACAGGGAATCATCCCCTTCACCAAGGTTTTTTTTTGGGGGGGGGGGAAGTATCATTTTCAAAAATACTAAAAACTAGAAGTCCTAATACACTAGGGCATTCAGTAAAAAAAAAAATCTTAAACTGCTTAAATGTGAGTCTGAGAACAACAATTTTGTCAGCACCCATGGCCTGGTATGCAAAACTACAGGAACATACCTGAATGTGGGGACAGGAAACCCCTGTGCCAGACATAACAATCCAAATCCTTCACCAGAGTTTATAATAAATGAACTACTCTTATCATTGGTTGAGAATTTAGGCGTTCTTGCTCCAACTGGATCTGTGAATGGAGAGGTATGCCTCACTGTCTTACCTGAATGATGGGACAGGATACCCCTGGGCAGGGCACAGCAGCGCAAATCCTTGGCCCAGAAACTTTACAAATGAGCTACTTGTCGCTTCAATTGAGAATTTTGGTGCTTTTGCTCCAACAGGTTCTGTATGTAAGTGGAGTGCACAGGACCATCAGTGAGATATACATGTGTACGTACCTGAACACGGGACAGGGTACCCAAGAGAACAGTCTAGGCACACATGAAATGAAGGCAATATTCAAGATTCACTACATTAAGACGTAAAAAAAATACAGAGCCAAACTCCTATGCACAAAAGAATATCAACCTCAAAACAAAAGCCTCAGTATGATAAACTTGCTGAATACGAAATCACAAAAGGGGGGGGGGGTTATTCCCCCCTCCTATCTTTTCAATAGAAAAGTAATAACGTCAGTGGAAGGAAATTGATTATGATAGTCTGTGAAATAAATGCAAGGAGAAGACTATACATGGCCAAAGAGAATATACTGGACCCTGCCAGGGCATAGGAGAAAAGGAAAACCAAAAAAGAGTGGAAAGATTAGTACAGGACTGAAACCAGAGGATGTACAGGACTGACAAAGTGATTCCTGGGGATGATAAAGAAGCATACAGCTGTATAAAGGTGACCATAATAATATTAAAATTATATAAGCCATGACCAGCAGACAATGCAACCACATGGCGTACAAGAGACTAATAAGACTACAGTAATTTAGGATGCGTGTAATTTGGTGGACAGATATCAGAGTTTGAGAAGAACTTACTGCTTTCCTCTTCAGGACAGAGAGGTACTTCTTCCATACTAAAGATGGAGGCACCAGACTGCTCAGAAACATTACTGCCTATCTACCAAACACCACAGCATCACAACACAGAACACTGTAATCTTCAAGGATTTTTCCTTTTGCTACAATGTCCAAACTGGCTCTGGGGACCACACGGTCTTCATTAATGAGACATGTTGACCGTTTTTGCAGTTCTGAGAAGTGAGAAGCTGGTATCTGAGGCTGGCTACAGTTGGGGAACCCAGAGGAAGAGGAACATTAGCCAAGTAACAGCTAGTGAAGACGGATAAGATTTTATACATAGTTACAGGGATATTTTGAGTGTGTAACTCATTCAGACTGTCATAGTTATTTGTAGTTATGATCTGTAGTATCCAATAAACCAAACTGTCAATCCAAACCCCATGTCTAGTCACTAAATACATGACAATATATACCACAACCTCATGTTTTATTCAGAAGAAATGTGTATTGTATAATTTTAATGTACACATAAGCAATCCCCTTTTATCATAGGAGCTCCTGAAGATGGTCTTATGAGATCAAAACATGTTAAGGCTATTATATTAACTGCAGTTTTTAGTAAAGCCTGTTCCACCTGATTGTTGTCTTATTCTTTAACAATTACTACCCAGTCTGCTATCCAATCATAAGAGTGTCCTCTCAAGAATAACATGGCCCATGCATCATCTAGTCTTCATTGCAAGGTATTTCCCTCAGAAATAAAGCACCTGACACATCATCCAATCTTAATAAAGCACAGGGACAACTTCATCTTCTTATCACATATACATCATCCTCTCGTTTCATTCCTGATCACTTTCTATAAAGTTTCCTTATCAAACTGCATATCCAGTGTATGAACCCTCTACAATTTCACTACTTTACTGACACTAAGTACCCCACACAAAATACAAAGCCAAATATATTAGTGCTCTTTCAAAACACTTGCTATTTACATATTTCCTTCAAAGTAAGAGACCACACTTCACAACCATACAAGACAGGTAGTAAAACGAGGTTAGATTAGGTGAATAATTTTAAAAGCTGTGGCCTGCTTACCTAAATGCAGGCACAGGAAGGCCCTGAGCCTGACAGAGCAGCCCAAATCCCAGGCCAGAGTGTCTCACAAATGAAAGGACTTTTGTATCACTTGCAAATGTTGGTGCTTTGGCTCCAACGGGCTCTGCGCACAAAACAGTGTAATTAGTGCGCAGACCCTCAAAGTGAATACCAACAGAATACCGAAGAGTCACATATTTCACGTACAATAACTTTCAAATATTGACTAAACTACATGATCCCCATATCTAAGAAAGAATGGACAGGAAACAAAAATTTTGTTAATAAAGTATGTGCCAGTTCTTTAAGGGCAAATTCATGTGGACGTGTTTGGATGTTAACTATTACGAGTTCATTGACTTCACATAACACTAGTATAATGAAAAATAAGCAAAGAAAGTACCCATATTGTAAGAATACAAATAAAAATATTAACTATTAAATTTTAGGTCATGGAACACTGAAAATAGTTGCTCATGTACTGCTAAGTTCAGTATACTCAATGCTCTCCAAACGTGACTATTATTTTAAACACTGACCGTCACCTTGACGTTTTTGAACATAATGTTTAAGAAACTGGATTTGTTTCTGTCCCTAAGCATAAGCGAGGAAACATTCCTACACAGCTGGGCCTGTCTGGAAGACAATCCCAATCAGAGTCCAGTAATGTAGTCTTGAACTATTATACCAGCGACTAACTGCTTGAGCTATGGCGCAGCCCTTTCGAGCAACTATACAACAGCCATTGCTAGGTAACAGCTCTGCAAACAAGTATGTTTCCACAGCATTAATGAAAGAGACACTTTCTGTGCTGTCTATTCTGAGGTCTTATGACCAGGACCAGTTAGCAGTTGCGGTCAGTGAGAGAACGGCTGCGGTTCAGTTGTTGTGATCTGTTGCTGTTAGAAACCAGTAACTGAGGATGGGGCCAGCTCAGGAACCCAGAGGAAGGAGAACATCCACAATTGGGAGCCACTACCAAGCAATGGCAGTGAAGATTTCACTGCGAACACTAGTGTGTATGTAATAGTGCATTGTAAATTGTAGTCACGAGTTGTGTGTTTAAAGAGGCTAATTAATCCAATTTCTAATCCAGACCCCATCTATAGTTACACTCAATCATGTGACAATATCATCATTACAGAATTAATGGATTCTAATTTTAACATACAATGGGAACCAAAATCACTATACCGGATATCTCGTTCAACATACAAGACTTTTCTTCCATAAGGTTGCCTACTCAAGGCATGATGTGACATCAAAGAAGTTTTTGACGAAGTTCAGAATGTTCTTTATTCGGGATAGTTGGTAGCCTGGATAGGACTGACAATTCAAATCTAGAAAATTACTGCCACAAAAACAGGTTTACATACAACTTTGCAACGAGACTGTGGCCAACATGAGGCGCTGCATAACAACTATGTAGTTCAGTGAGATCTGAGGTTCTCATAGCAGTGAATAATAAGATTACAGTCTGCTGCCTCCATCTTCAGGGTAGAAGAGTAAGTCGAGCATACAAAAGTAGTACTAACATAGAGGGTGAGAGGATCAGGGGTGAAATATAGAGAACACTGAAAAGCAGCCCTCAAAATGGTCATTTCTAGACGGCAAGAAAACTGACATATATAACAGCTGAGTGTTTACTCAGGACACTCCTCTGTGTATCAGTATCACTTTGGTAACATTCTACCAGACTAAACAGCATCACATCCCAGAAGACAGTAACCTTCATAGCATCTGGCATAATAAAAATCAAACCTTGCAGTAGAAAAATTCTTCTATCCTGAAGATGGAGGCAGCGAGCTCCTCCAAAACGTTAGTGCCTATCTACCCAGACATCCATAACCTTCATCATTTACTTTACTGATTCCAAACCTACAGCTCTTTCGGTGTGGGGTACCAGAAGTGATTTTTGAGACTAAAAGGGGTATGAAGAATACAAGAAGTTCCGAATACACTGAGACCACATAAATATCCTTCTCTATGCCATGGGTGTTATTTTCAGTACAAATTTACAATACCTTAATGTGAAACCAATAGATTTATTTCTTGGATATTAACTGCTAAGCCACGAATAAATTCTTATTACCATGCTGAACTTCTAATACCACACAATTAATCAAAATGCGTTTGAGAGAAAACACTCATTCAAATTCGTTTCTGTCACTCTGAGGCTTGACTGTGACTTACCTAAATGTTGGGGCTGGGGAACTTTGGGCCTGACACAGAAGGGCGAACCCTTCACCAGCTGATCTAACAAACCAGCTGCCCTTCATGTTGCCACTAGAAAACGTTGGTGCCTTCGCTCCTACCGGTTCTAAACGATGAAGTTATAATGTCAAAACAGATCCAAAACCCATATCCTAATGCTGAGAAATCTAGTACTGGGATCCAAGACACTAAAGCTATTGAATAACCCAAGCAAAAGAGGAGTGGTTTCTAATGTCACCTTCCTTCACTTCTTTTTCATGGGAATACAGTTTGTATTTAAACACAGGGCACTGTCCGATGCATACATGAACACAGTACAAGAATATGACTTCATTATTACTAGCTTTGTACATCATCTGACATCCTGAAAGAGAGCACAGTGTTCCGGAAACTGATCCCATCCTCACACGAGTGGTACCCTCTCAGTTGAGCCCCTTGGTGAGACTGATCAAGTAGGATAATGTAACACTAATGCTCTGCATTCATATTCAGGAGGTGTTCAGTTTGAATCTTGGCTGAGACATCAGCTAATCTGCGTAAGACTTTTTCATGGTCTTCATCAGTCTCTCCAGACAAATGGTAGAAAAATATCTCGCTTAGGCCATGACAACTTCCTTCCAAATCCTTTCCAATTCATGATCCTACCATTTGACCCTACAGAGTCTTAATGCTGACAGCACCATAAAATAACCACAAAAATGAAAGGTGAAAACACTAATCCCAAACATGTCTCTAACTTAAGCACGGCAACAAATACACATCTTGGAATGTTGTGTTTCATTTTAGAATACTGGAAAGCTAGTAACACTAAGTTTAACACACCATTGTCAGAACCCTTTAGAATGAATTAGATCTTAACTGTTGTTAATTCCATACAATGTTTCTGGCTAACCTAACTTACCTAAACGTCGGGACAGGGAAACTTTGGGCTTGACATAGAAGGGCAAATCCCTCTCCGGATGACCTCACAATCCAACTGCCTCGCACATTACCACTAGAAAACGATGGTGCCTTTGCTCCTACCGGTTCTAAACAATTGAATTACAATACAGAAACATGTCTACCATTCACTTCTAACTGAAATGTTGGGATAGAAAACTGCTTGGACCCAATCTGTACATATCAGCCAAAAATTGTCAGTAATAATTGTAACCAGATCAGTGGAAGAAACTTCTGAAGGTAACGTGATTACTGCACATACTCTCCTCAAATTAAGGTACTTCCAAAGAGTTCTTCAGCACTCAAATTCAGACGGGAAACTATTCAGTGAGCAATTCCAACATAAAATATTTCAACATGGCCCCTTGTAAGAAATATCACAGAAACAGGGCATTCAGGTGGCTTTTTGTTGAATTTTTCAAAAATACATAAGAACTATCAGCTACTATATGTCTGTATGTATGTATACAGTAATGCCACTATGTCTCGATGGATTCTGATTACAGTTAGGCTGGTTAATTGTTATTTGCAATTTATTTAATGACACTGTCAGTAGTGTCAAATGATGGGATAATAAATAATGTTTGGAAGAAATGCATAAGGAAACTGTCATGCCCAAATTCAAGCACTATCCCAGCATTTTCCTGGAGGTACTGGGTAAAACCACAAAATCCCTCAGTCATGATAGTTGGTGTTTCAGCTGAGGTTCAAACTGGAGCCTCACAAATACAAGTCAGGAGAGTTACTGTTTGAGACGGCTTGCTCGATGACGGACTCATGCATTCATACGTTACTTGAAGAAATTATTTGTATTTGACAGTAATGATGAATACCATACAAAAATTAAGAAACTGAAATGATTCACTAAGGAGAGACTTTTCACGGTCCAGAAAAACTGCTTCCAGAAACTTATGAACATTTATACAATTACTATCAACTTAGAAGTGTGAAAAGTACACTGTTTTTGCCTTACCTAAATGCAGGGACTGGGAAGGCCTGGGCTTGACAGAGCAATCCAAAACTTTGCCCAATCGATTTGACAAACCAACTGCTCTTCGAATCACCAGAAAATGTGGGTGCCTTTGCGCCGACTGGTTCTACGAGATTGAATTAAAATAATAAAATATATTTGTCACTTTTTTCTTACCTAAATGCTGGGACTGGAAAACCCTGCGCCTGACAAAGCAGTGCGAAACTTTGCTCCCTCAATTTGACAAACCAGCTGCCCTTGGCATCGCCAGAAAATGCAGGTGCCTTTGCCCCAACTGGTTCTGTATTGAGATTAATATTCTATTGTTAGGCCTGGAGAGATAAGGGAAGATCACTGATCTTAGCATTTCACAATCCTACACATTCAGTCATTCACATCATGGACAAGCAAAGACCCTGCTACAGCCTCAGTCTATCACTTTCTGGGTCTCCTAAAATCCCACCTCCCCTTGGATTATACTTCATAATTTGTTTCAAAACATAGTCGTCTTCTGACCTTTCTCCATATTCTCTCAACTGGTCTCTGTACCCTGTTATTTCATCAGTGAAGGAAAAATATGGAACATGTCAGATTTCAGGTTCCCACGGCATTTCAGAGGATTTCACGGCTTCCATCTTCAGGGTCAAAGACTAAGATAAGCAGCCAACCAGCAAGTACCAAGCACGGTTCTGTTTACATACGGAATATTAATTTTTCACATAATATTTTAACATAGAAGTAGAGGTCTGCTTGCTTATTGTTTCTTACCCTGCTTAGCTTACTCTTCAACCTTGAAGATGGAAGCAAAATGTTCCTCCAAAATGTTAGTAAGCTACTTTCAAACTACACTGTATCACTCTTCTGTAACTCACACCCTTCGTCTTTAGCGGCTGTCGCACCTGTGAGCTGAAGTGGCCACTGCCTTTGTGTCACAGAACACGTCTTGTATATATCGCTTTGTCGTGTGGAGGTAACATTTTAGATTCATGTTTAGGAAATACTTCGTTCAAATCTTGGCCAGAACACCACCTATCCTGACTGGGTTTTCTGTGATTGTCCTTATCCACTCCAAGAAAATGCCAATATAGTGCCTCAATAAGTTCATGGTCAAGCCCTTCTAAATCCTCTCCAATTCACCGATCATCAGTTATCCTACCATTCAATACTATATACAGAGCTGTGAAGTACTCCACTAAATCCCCTAGCGTCATTCCAGGGTGCATCATATTCTTCCATACAGATTTGGGATCAAGCGATCTTAAGTTCTCACAGTAACAACTATGAATATTAGTATCTTCTGAGATGTGACGTCATGTAGTTTGGTACAGGGTATCAACCGTTTCTATCCTGAAGATGGAAGCAATAGGTTGCTACAAAAAATAGGTACCCATCTATCAAAGTGTAAAGCATCACAAGACAGAAGACAGTAATCTTGCTTATAAAGTTCATGCTTCACATTGCCACTGTACATGAAAGGCAAATCAATCCTTATACATATGCGTATATAGAAAGGTTAATCCTGAGTAACTAACAAATATGTTCATCGGACAGATTTTAATGCAGTCTTTGCTTTCTCAGTGCCATATTCTATTGGAATATATCAAATGACTTCTAAGAAGAAATATGCAGAACACTAGACTGACATGACCTCCCCATTATACATTCACTTCACAAAATATATGAGTAAATAATGCTAAAAATAGTTTGAACATCCTAACATAATTAAAGGCAAATGCATTAGGCACTGTTTCAGGGCCGGAATGACAAGACACATGCCAGCATATCTTAACAAAACTTTTCATTTTTGTGGATTTTCTCAAATGAAACTTAATTTCTGCTACCTTTTGTTCCTAATATGACCATTAATTTGCAATTATCTAAACACGACACACCTTGACGTCTTCATTATTGTCTGCAAATGTCATGATTTTGTGACAAAATATTGACAAAGTTGATCTGCTTCAACAGGGGAGGATTTCTAATTACGCTTGAGCCGCATTCCTTAGTCTGTAAATATTTGCTGCAAGAATGTACACTGACCTAAAATTAGGGACAGGGTGTCCCTGAGCTTGACATAACAGAGCCAGTGGTTTGCCAATATATCGTTCAATCATATCAAACTTGGCCATGGAAGGAATGCGAGGTACAGTACTACTAACAGGCTCTGTGGGCAAAACAAGCAACTGTTACATCTATGGAGGAAATTCTGTATTATCCACAATGAAGTACAATTATCATCATTCATAAACTTTTCTGCCACCAGCAAGTATGTGCTAACCCTTTGAATGCACTGGTTACTACATATAACATATGTTTTAACATTAAAAAACTAAATTTTATTCACAGAGTGTATTTTTATGTTTTCTGTGATACTCAAAATAAATGCCATCTATTTCCCTAAAAATCATCTTTGAAACAAAACACAGTGTTTTCTGTGAGGTACAAAGTGAATTTTTAAATGTTATTTATATACACTTCAGGATTCAAAGGGTTAAGTATGCAGCATTACAATGAATGAACTCTTCTCGGTCAGGTCACTGGGCAATACAATTTATTTATTTATGGTTCATTTAATGACACTGTCAAGAGCATCAAATGTCAGGATAATGACTGAATAGAGAATCTGAAAAGCTGTGGAGGGAAGCGGCCACAGCCTATTAAGAGTTTCTATCCCAGCAGTTACCTGGAGGGACTGAGGAATACCATAAAAAAAACTCAGTCAGGATAGATGGTAGCGTCTATTATTCAGTCTTACATGCAACAAAACTTATTAAGTTTAAAAGTTTTTAAAAGTTCACTGTATGTTTTGGCCAATATGGACATTATCAGGTGATAAAATCTTTTTGATGAGGGAACTGCTGTCTTCTGTTGTTAATATATGCAGGTCCCTTCGATGTGCTTCTGTGTTGGAGTTGGTGCATTGTGTTCTTCCTTGCTGTGTGTCTTATTCCCGAACAGGAACAGGAACAAGACACACAGCAAGGAAGAACATGACACACCAACTCCAACACATAAGCATACAAGATTACACAGGGTCACATTAATGAAAATAGAAATTGTCACAGTAACTGCTGCGAGAATTATAGGTCTTAAAGAACTTGTAACATTTCAGGAAGTGTCTCTTGTCTCCACATTAAGTATTGACATGTCATTCCCAAGAAGAATTCACTGCATTTTGTCACAGTGAGAATCTAAGACTTGATACGGGTAACATGGCTTCTTGTCGTAGAATTTACTGAAGCATGTGTCCAAATAAATGTAAGATAAATGTCATACTGCAGGGATGAGAAGCGTGGTAAAATTATGTACCACAAGTACTCGAAGGACTCATCAAGAGCGTGGTGAGTTTTAAGGATATGAGCAAACAGACATTACATTTTAACAACATCACTTCTACTGATGCAGGAAAACAAAAATCTCAAAATCTGAACAGATGTCTAGTGACCACATCGACGCTGGTGTGCTACAGTGCCACATGCAGTGGGTCAACACAATGACTAGCATCTTACCTGAATGTTGGAGGGGGGAACCCCTGGGCTGGACATGACAGTGAGAATTTAACACCAAGGACTTTTTCTGTCGTATATATTTTGGTGAGGGGAGGCACTTTAGGCGAAGCTGTCCCCACAGGTTCTGCAAGAACATTTAATTTCTCCCCGCACATATTCTTTTAAAAAGCCATCATATTATAGTTACAGTCAGTCCCTGCTTTCCAAAGATTAACATTATGAAATTTCTCTCATATAAACTTCTATACTGAAGCACATACCCACAGTTTGCCATTCGAATATGAAACTGGTCATTCAACATTCACCCTAACCAAACCAAAAACAGGTGGGAACAAACATGGGAACAAATGAACACAACACTGCTTATTCAGTCTGACCTATGCCCTCCTCTGGTATGCATCCTGTACAATATTTCAAAAATTATTTAATAATTTTAAGAAATTTTATTGATATTTTACAGCATAATAATGTTTCCAATAGTTACAGCATAATCTCACATGTTTCCAATGCTTATACAAATAATCTGAGGCAATAAAATTGGTGACATATTATTTTGGAAATTTATTAGCCCTCTGGGAATGACACCCCCAGCAAAATTGCGCCTATGGGAAATAGTAATTTGCTCTGTGAAATTTTGCTTTACGAACTCTCTCGAAAATCATAACTATTTGTAAAAGCAGGAACCACCTGTATTTATTTATGCCATATCAATAACTTGAACTACATTTCATTTGTTTCATTCTGGTCCGTCACACTAACAATTACAAATATGAATCACTCTGTCCAATGTGACCTGTAAGTTTATTACTACATGAAAAACTTAACACCCTTACATGTTTCGGTCTCTGCGGACCGTCTTCAGAGGGCAAACATCACTACAAATAGGAAACCACCTTCACATAAGTTGTTTAGACGTAAAGTACGTACACTTATGCTACAATGCATAGTACACAAAACAGAACATTTCACAAACACTGCTGTTTCCTGGGAATGTAAGTTTTTAAAAATTATTTAAAATTTCTTGATGCTAATTAAAAATTTTTGCATTGCCAATAATTAAAATTCATAAACCATGCAGATAGACTGGTGGGACAATATCTGCCCCATAAAAGAGGGACGATGGGAGGACGAACACGAGCCTGCATGGTTTACGAATTTTAATTATTGACAATGCGAAAATTTTTAATTAGCATCAAGAAATTTTAAATAATTTTTAAAAACTTACATTCCGAGGAAACAGCTGTGTTTGTGAAATGTTCTGTTTTGTGTACTATGCATTGTAGCATAAGTGTACGTACTTTACGTCTAAACAACTTATGTGAAGGTGGTTTCCTATTTGTAGTGATGTTTGCCCTCTGAAGACGGTCCGCAGAGACCGAAACATGTAAGGGTGTTAAGTTTTTCATGTAGTAATAAACTTACAGGTCACATTGGACAGAGTGATTCATATTTGTAATTGNAACTACATTTGTCCCAGAATGTTACCACATTTCTCTAAGCCTTCAGCCTTCAGCCTTCATTTATAGGAAGGAGACAACTGTAATCATGTAAAATTCCAAAAACTGCCTACAGATGCTGAGGAAAGAAACAAAATGACTGAGAATGTCATATCATTTATTGCTTGTAGTCCCATTGTCTGTCGTTTCAGTGTGTCTAGCATTGCCTTCCTTCACCAAAGTCATCAAATCAATCAAATACAACACACAGTCACCCCTCAAAAAAGAAACTAACCAAATAACCAACTAACTAACTCTCTATGGACCTAACTCCATCTTGAGAAGCCAACAGTTGCTCAGCCAGACATGAGATTCCCAGCATTTTTCGGAACCCAAAGATCTATCACCGTGTTCCCGATACTGCACCATTAGCTGTTATCCTGAATGCGAAGAGTCCACTCCACACCCTGATATCCTATTTCTCTAAGATCCATTATAATACTACCCTCCCATCTACATCTAGGAAACAAAGTCTCAACAAACCACTTTGTTATTATTTACGAATTCCACCATTAGTCATGCAGCAAACTGTATGAAAACGAGAGAATCACGAGAGCCTAGTACTGACCTGTATGTTGGGACAGGGTAACCTTGTGCTGGACACAGCAATGTAAAACTCTGATTTGACTTAGTCTCGAGCCCTTGTGTTTTAGCCACAGATGAGAATTTTGGAACTGAACTTCCAACAGGCTCTATGAAATGGAATTGAAAACAAATTCTGTGTACTACAATATAACAATGAACTCAACATAATGATTATCATCTTTTGCCAACTTGTGGAATTAAGCTTCTTAATGGCTGCATCATGTCCTGCATTAGTTTCAGTTCTAGAAAAATTTCATATAATAAAACAAAGAAAAATCCAAACTAATATTTTTACACCTATATATTTCAGGAGGAAGCTGTGATAGCTCAGTCACTATGGATCCAGGCTACTGGCTGGATGGCTGAGGAATTGGGGTTCAGTTCCCAGCAGGGGCACAGTGCCCAAACCAGATCTGAGGTCTACCCAGCTTTCTGTCCAGTGGAACAGTCATTTTCATAACCACTGCCTTGATAACCTAAAATCACATGCAATGCCTGTACACAAATGAGAAGAGAGGATAACTATGCATGATTAGTTGAAAGGATCAGGAAGGAATAAGTCACGGCATGTTTCAAGGTGTTGTATTGCTATTCATCTGGAAGAACAGACCGTCGAAACCTGAAGCAGAAGCGCGAACCAACACATTGCAACGTGTGATGGACATGACAGTCCATAAGAAATATGCACCTCACGACATGTGAAAGAAGAACAGATCCAGCAAATAACACCAGGGTGCCTACCTGTAAGTTGGGACCGGAAAACCCTGCGCTGGGCACAGCAACGTAAAACTCTGACCTCTCATAACTTGGAAACCCCGGACGTTATCCATGGTAGGAAATTTCGGTATTGAACTGCCTACTGGCTCTATGAAATTGCAGTTACACCAATCAGAACATAATTCTGTCTCACCTGAATCCTGGAACAGGGAATCCCTGGGCAGGGCACAGCAATGTGAAACTGTGATTCACTTTAGCTTCAAAACTCCGACTTTTGTCCATGGTAGGGAATTTGGGCACAGAACTGCCAACTGGTTCTGACAGGAATGAAACAAGGAATCGAGTTAACAACGAAATGCTTCGGATCTGATACGAACTTCTGTCATGCAGGTACTATCGTACCGTATGCCTCACGACAGCAAGAAACACAGCCCTTCACTGTTATCGACCATTCCCCTCCAAATCTTTGTAAATTAAACCAAGTATAACATCAGCAGTGTGTGTCGACAACATGCAAATGTGAATGACTACTCCAAGTTAGCATAACCTAATATGCCCTGTGAATAACCAGAGCATAAGCCAACCGAATGTAAACCAACCAATCAAATCATCAATTTATATTTGCACGACAGACATCAAGCAACATTGTAATGTGTCAGAATACGTGTGGAAGCCTATTCCTACAAGAAGGGTAAAAGACTGGCACTACAGCCCAAACTATCAGCCTTGGTCTTTTTGTGGACACACAGCTCCAGTCCTTCCAAACATTCAGCATTCCCTCTGGGGAAAAAGCTCCTGGTACCCATTGGATAGGAGGCTGTGTGGGCACAATCTGGATGCTGCAGACAAAAGTCTCTGTCTCTGAGAACAATCAAACCCCAATTCTCCGGACACCCAACCCATGGCCACCAAGCTACACACCTAACAGAAATTTATTCCTAACACACACACACACACACAACATGAAAGACCAATAAGTCTATGAAAATTATAGAAAATTTAAGCTTCATATTATCAAGGATGAAGTAGGAGGAGACAAACTGGCTTCTGTACAGACTGCAAATTCATCTGCTGACAGCTGTGATGGTTCAAATGATTGTGAATAAAATTTTATTAGCATAAAGCCAACTGAAAATTTCAGTGAGAAATTATTGCAGTTATCAATCCTGAATTTGAAGAAAAATTTTCTATGTACATGCAACATTATTTGCATATAAACCTGACCTTATAGATTTGAAAAAGGTCTTGAAAGATACTTAACTTGATAGAATAACACTATGTGTTATGTGGTGCTGCTATCTGGAGGTACACTATGAACTATTTTCAGCAAAAGGAACAATGCAATACTGACTCAAGCATACTGCTAATATACAAGGATATAATATCAGACACTAGCCCCTCATATATATAAGGATGAACGAAATACCACACCAGCTCTCATTTTACTACATGCAATTCATTGTACATCACCTAAATTCTACTAACAGCATTAGCCCTTAAGTACTATAACTTACCTTTCCACTGGCTTAATATGGAAAATGGATCATATTTTGGAGCAATTTCAAGTAACATAGCCACTGTTGCCATAGCAAAATTAGCAACGTTAAATTTAGAAACCGATCAAATTTTGAAAAAAGTGCCCATCCTCTTAGCAGGGGTACCCTATCCCAACATTCAGGCAACATTTTTTCTTAAGCTGAACATGTCCTGAAAAGAACATTCAGCACACATTCAACTGTCACATGCACTGTGCAATTTTTAAAACTTAAAAAATTATTTGTGATAAATTTATATTATATACATTACTGAAAGTAAACAAGCTGTACAACATTCACCCAAGGTCACCAGAAGTCATCAATTTCAGTACAAAAATAAATCAGCTTTAAATTCATTGATGAATAACTAAATGACCTTGTGTGCTGTCATAAAGAGATATTCCCACTTTAACGAATTCAACACGAAAATGATTTCCATTTTATTCTTTAAAGAATTTATCATTGTACACAAGCAGATCAACCTCCTCCTACCTGTAGAGTTGACAGCCCTGAACCAACACATACAGTTCAGCAATATATACACACACACAAAAATGTATGTTTTCTGTGTGTTTTCTACTGGTCACCAAATAGAGAACACCCAAGACATTACAAGATTTACTGTGTACTCTTGCCAACATGTATAGTAGCCATGCCTGTTAAAGCAATGTGTAAGTTTACTGTAGAGTTTATGGATGTAACGTGAATCCTTAGTCCCAATCTGTTCTTTTAATTACAATGTACTCCTGAAGTCCTTAATTTGAGCATTACAAGGTGTGGCAATAAAGAACCCGGATTACTTTTATGACTCATTTCCGGCCACGTCATTGACGAAGAGGAGGGTAGGGCATTGACCCTTGGACTTCCCTCTACCGTCACACAAAGTTTCATTCACGTGCATCGGTTAGTCTGGCCGCGACCATTGTTAGAAGCGGATCGTGTTTCTGAGCTCCGTCGGAATAATGCTGAGTGCTAATGCAGAACAACGTGCTAACATCAAATTCCTCACAAAACTTGGAAAATCTGCCACTGAAACTTACAATTTGTTGACAGAAGTATATGGTGATCAGTGTCTATCTCGCACGCAAGTTTTCGAGTGGTTTAAGAAGTTTATGGAGGGTAGGAAAAACGTCGGGAACGATCCAAAATCGGGCCGTCCTCCCACTGCGAAAACTCCAGAGAATGTGGAGAAGGTCGCTAGAATTGTTCGAAGAGATCGTCGACTGAGCATTCGAGCAATTTCTGAACTTACGAACATCAATAAGGAAAGTGTTAGACAGATTTTGCACGACGATCTGGGCATGAAAAAGGTGTGTGCTAAAGTGGTGCCAAAAATCCTTACCCCCCAGCAAAAGGAACATCGAGTGAATTGCTGTGTTGACACTCTTGAAAACATTGAAAATGATCCTGATTTCTTCCAAAACGTAATTACGTGTGACGAAACTTGGATTCTTCAATATGATCCAGAGACTAAGCGACAATCCATGCATTGGAAGAGCCCCAAATCCCCTAGGAAGAAGAAAGCGCGCATGAGCAAGTCCAAATTCAAAGCAATGATGATTGTTTTTTTCGATATCCGGGGGGTAATCTACATTGATTGGGTGCCTGAAGGTCAGACTGTCAATCAGGTTTATTATAAAAATGTTTTGACGTACCTCCGTGAACGTGTGCGACGAAGGAGACCAGACATGTGGAAGAATGCCTCATGGGTTCTTCATCACGACAACGCGCCAGCACACAACGCGCTATCTGTGAAGAGGTATTTGGCAAAAAACAACATTCCAGTGATGGAACATCCACCGTATTCTCCGGACCTAGCACCGTGCGACTTTTTTCTCTTCCCAAAAATCAAGTCTGCGCTGAAAGGGACCAGGTTCGAGTCCGTGGATGCAGTGAAAGCAAAAGCGACGCAACTCTTGAAGAGCATAACACAAGATGACCTGCAGCACTGCTTCCAACAGTGGAAAATTCGCATGGAGCGGTGTAGGGATCGGGGAGGGGACTACATTGAAGGGGATAACATTTCGACTGTCTGATTTTTTTTTAATAAAGGGTTAGAGCATGAATCCGGTTTCTTTATTGCCACACCTTGTATTACTCCTTTAAAACTCAACATCGTGCACTCAACGTAGCACGTTTGACACATTTCGGTGTCGCAATATGTATACACCTGAATAAAACACATTTTGTACTTTCTATACTAAATGTCTAACATCAATATGGGTAGCACGACTTCTGTAGTTTCCTGTAAAAAAAAAAAAAAAGGTAAAGATATCCTTATAACAGGCTGTGGAGGTCCACAGAGTTGTGAGACGTTGACGTTCCCACAGTTTCTAGTCAATCAGCTCACAGATGGCGGTGAAGTTTTCAGCCTTACGCACGAGCCGTCCCTTTACCCCCAGGAAGATTCCTAATACTCATTTCTGTTAGAGGCTGAGTTGACGCCAGGGTCATAGTGCAGCTGGAAGTATTAGGACAATTGAAAAAATCCAATGACCTCATCGGGAGTCAAACCCATGACCTTCTGGCTTGTAGCATAGTGCCTCAACCAACTACGCTACATATATTCTGTTTATTTTATCTGACAGTGCCAGTAGCTCAGGCTACAAGGGTTGAATGGTAGGGTGACTGGTGAATAATGAACTGGAAAGGATGTGTAAGGAAGCAGTCATGACCTGTTTCAAGGTAATATCCTGACATTCACGTCGACGGACTGATGAAAACCACAAGAAACCTGTCAGAGTTCTATCTCATCCAAGATTCAAACCGAGCACCTCCCAAATAAAAATCAGGAGCATTACTGCCTGAAGAAGATTTCTCAGTACCTGTCTATTATTTTATCATTTATTTTCTCTTATTTCAAATCAGTCACCAACGAGAGATCTGCATAACCATTACATTTATACACCCAAGTGTTTAATTCCACTAAAACTTTCTGGTGTGCATGCCCCAATGAGAATTGCATTTTTGAGTACCTTCTGCGACTGTGCATCATAGGAATATCTCTTTATCACAATACTAATGGTTTGTTATTTCAAATTGTCCTCCTTGGTCACTAAAATATAGTCAATTTGTAAGGTTATGATTCAATTTGGATTTTATGGATATCATATATTTTATAAAAATAAAACAAATTATGGCCAATTTGAAACAACATCAGCAAGCACAATGCCCTCTCTGAAGCATTCATGTCAACAGAAATGGGTCCATTTCTTCACAGACTGCAATGCAATTTAGCTTCTTTTTTTTTTACTGTACATTCAGCAGCTATTAAAACAAATTATCATACTCCGCATATTTTCTGAACTATATTCAGTTAATTAATGTCTGCAAATTCATTACTCAGTAAGATCTTACACCCTCTTGGTACTATGTTTTAAGAGTGCGGGCTTCTGAAATGTAATTCCACAGATTTTGTAGATATGAACCAATATTCTTGAAGAAACTACTGCCTCCATCTTCAGGATAGAAGGTCTTCTAACACAGAGATGGAAGCAGCAGGTTCCTCTGAAACACTGGTACACAGTGTTACAACCAAGAAAACCACAACCTTATTTCCTGGCGCAAGATATGAGGTTCTCAAAGCATTGGATATGAAGAGCTCCATCTTCTGGCATACAACACCACGTAGGCCATTGAGAGTCAACTGACATTTCAGAGGAACATCTTGCCCTCATCTTCAGATCTCTGCTTACCAATTGCTTCATGCTGGGTTTTTTTTTGCTTCATTTTTATTCAACCCTGAAGTTGAAAGCAACATGTCCCTCTGAAACATCAGTTGACTTTCATTGAACTACAAGGTGTTATATCCCAGAAGACATACATTTCTTGGCGTTTAAATCATTATTTTTACACTGCCTTCTTGTTAATAATCACCAGACTAGTATGAGATGCAGGAGACAAAATTAGAGATAACTATCACATGAATGTTATGCCATACACAATGAATCTTGATACCACGTGATGAAGCCTGTTATCCCAAACAAGGTTCTGACAAATGTGTCATGCCCATATAACTGTATCCATTATGTGTGAAGGAAATGATGCTACCAACCTTTAGGTCACACTGAAACTAAATTTCTCTTTCAATATTTCTTTGTTTATCAAATTGACAGTGCAAACAAGGCTGTAATACACAGAATTTCTAATGCGATTCTTTGTAATTGGACCTGAGGTTCTTGCTGGGCTGCCTACGAAGTGAATACCATGTAGTCCCATAGAAGTTCACTGACACTTTGGAAGGACATATTGCTTCCATCTTCAGGGTTGAAGTGTAAGCCAAGCATGGAGAATGAACCACCCAGCTTGATGCTTCATTCTTTGCTGGTTGCTTGACTTACTCTTTAACCCTGAAGATGGAAGTAGCATACTCCTTTGAAATGTCAATGCTACCAGACTACACTGCATAACATCACAGAATATAGTAACATTCTTTCTAATTTAATATGCTTACTTGCAACATGTTTATTTATGGCGTTAAGTAAAGCATACTTTATTTGGGCCACATTGCATTGTATATAAATGAAACTACTTGACTGGTGAAATTTTCAATTTCCAGTTCAGAAAATATACAGTTACAATTTTGGGCACTGTGCTTCTGAAGGTAGGATATCTGAACTGTGGACTCACCAGTGATGACCAAACGACCCTTGGTGGCACTCAGTCTTGTCTCTCCAGTGAGGCGATGTTTTGTTCGACATTGGTAAGACTTATAACCGTCTTCGGGACCAACATCACGAATATGAAGCTCTCCAGATGGTAACACCAAGTACTTTCCATCTGCAAACACATTCCACCATTGTACCTTCCACAATATACACATTACAAGCAACACTGGTACATATTTCAAGAACACTCTGGTCCCATCATGAACTGTTCAAATGGTCTCACTTTTCACTACATCAGAACTTCTTAATGCTTTTCCCATACAGGCAGAGATCCTCAAGAGTGACTACCAACTACTTTTATTGTAATAACTAATAAACTGACTCCATACAACTGAGTCCTTCAAAAGCTAACAGTTGCTCAGCTAGTCAAGAAATTCCCAGAATTTCTTTACTGTGTCCAAAGAAGCCTGTCATTGTTCCTTATGTATCCATACCACAACCTCCACCCTGTTTCTTAAACAGCCGTTTTAATGTCAACTTCCCATCTGTGTCTAGGCCTTCCAAATTATCTCTTTCCTCAAGGTTTTCTGGTCAGAGCTTTGTATACATTTCTTTAATTCCCATGCATGCTACATACCCTGCCAAGGTCATTGTCATCTTATTAATATTTGGCAATCATTACACATTACAAAGCTCCACATTATGTACTTTTCCCTAGCTGCTGTTACTTGCTCCCTTTTAGGCATTTTTATAATGATACAAAACAGAATGTTAAAACAACCCACAGGCACAATGAGAAGTGTGGAAGGTGACATATGGCTTACAGAGATGTTGATGCTTATAACAGCAGAGCAGAATAAAATACAAAGAAACTGTCATTGCTGTAACCTCTCAATATATGAGACAGAAATGTTCTCATTACATAATTTAAACCTACAGAATATGTAGCAACAATATTTAAATTACCCAAATGAAGCAATCTCTATTCATCAGACTCATACCTAACAAAGACTGCAACACTGGTAGCTAACACAATTTTCTTGCCAGACTGTTCTATGAATTCTGGTAGTGTTGCTTGTATTGTTCATTTATTTTTAATGACATTTAATGGCTCCATTTTCTCCTTTCAAACTTCCTGTATAGTAAAGACTTGAAGATTTTACAGTGAATAAAATTGATAAGAATGTTCTCAGGTGACCAGCCACATCTGTTCTAAACAGAAGTCCAGTGTTTCAGAAACATTCTCTGTCTACATCATCAGGAAATGACATCACTTCCTGATGATGGAGGCAGACATATTTGCAAAATGGAGTTCATTTTGAGTTCCAATAGCTGAGCACCTGAGGAGATGTCATCATCTCATACATGATATGATTTTAAAGAAAATATTAGCCTGATAAAAATATCCAATATATAAGAGGATGCAAAGGATTCTGACAGAGACAGATGAGTAAGAAAGGAGAAGGGATCCATCTAAATACAGCAGTTAATTATTCATCCAAATGTTTAGCAAGAAAAACAGTGAACTATTATATTTGTAAGAAAATATATGAATAAAATGTAATAGTTTCAAATCATTTCATGCATTTTACACTGCCATAGTGGTATTTTTAATTGCTACATTTCAATTTAGTGATTATACATATTAAATTCAATTTCAATTACAGTACAGCATGCATAAACCAAAGTAAATATACATGTAAAGGAAATACAAGGTCCATTACACTAAGAGTTCATAAAGCCTGTGGAAGCAACTGAAATGCATGATAATTGTTTTATTTTCAAATTATAAATAAATCTCATTCAAGTTATGTACAAAGAATTACACACTTCTTTAGAGAAAACTTCCAAAGCCTTCTTTAACTCAGCCACACATCCAGAAAAGGCATTCTGTGGTAATATTTGTTATGTGTCTCCTTGAATCTAACTGCAAGCATAATTTTCGAATACTTAATTGTCTTAACATGTTAAGGATTGAATTACAACATTACATTATTCTTCACAAACTTTAATCTGTAATTCTGAAAGGTTTCTACTTCATTAAAAATGTAGATCACAGTGAATCCGGCCACATGTGTTAACATAGGGCCATTACATACACATGATCTGGTGGTATACATGAAATAAAATGTTTTGTTTGCAAACAAGGCATATAGATTTTGTATACATCTAAAGTTCACCTTCAAACAGACTGAAAATTATTACTTTCACTCAGTATGTGAGAGCAGAACTTTTCAAGGAGAGTGTATAAACTGGTGACCAAGCAAAAAGGATTAGGAGAGTCATAACTAACAAACAAATGATGGAATTATATAAAATCCATGATCTGGTAGTGGATATTAAAAGAGGAAATTTGGAGTGGTCAGAGCATGTGATTACAATGGATAAAAAAAGGGTGGTTAAAAAAAATTAAAGTTAGATGGTAAAGATGGCCCAGACCAAGATGGATAAAGATGTAAAGAATGTTCATGAAAAAAAAGTGGGGAGATGGAAAAAAACAGGTATCTGTCATAAAGGTTAGAGTTCTTAGACGGTCACAGAGTCAAGGTGTATGTAAGTAAAGTAGACGTAAGATACATCTGGGGGTTCTCACACCAGTGACTATGAAGGGTAGAGTCTTTTGGGGCATGACACCATGTAACCAGAAAACATTTAGTACTACACAAAAAATAATAAAAAATCTGAATCAATTTATTAATTAAAAATTATCAGAATCATACAGCAGGTTCTTCTTATATAATGCCTAGTTATAACAAGGCTTTGATCAGTTCCTTTTACAAGATTACATATGCTTTATGTCATACAATTTTGCATGAATTTGTTTTATTTACATTGGTGGAACTCTGAATTGTGCAACAACTTTCTTTATGTAATTTAGTCACTGAATAAATACTATATATATAATCACAGGAATTCCAAAATCAGATGAAAGTCAATTTCGCTTATAACATGGGAGCCCAAGCTGCCCCATGAGAGCTGCTTTATACTGAAGATCCACTGTATAGGATATTATTATAATAATAATTAAAATGATTATTAATGCACAATAATTATGGGAAATTATCCATTCTATAACAGAGGTCTACCAACTTCTGTAGAAACAAACTCCTTCCATCTTCAGAATCAAAGATTAATCACTCAGCATGCTGCTTATTTGTTTGTTTGCTTGGTTTATTCCTGAAGATAGAAGCAGCATGTTCCTTTAAAACATTCACAAACTTCTATCAGACTACATGGCATCAGATCTCATGAGACAGTACTCTTCAATTATCTTCTCTGCATGGGAGAAACTTAAGTAAACCAAACTCAGAACTGTGTAATTCTGTTGCAGGGTACAATGCATATAACATTCCACAGAAAACATCTTTTGGGCACACTATAAACTATGCTGCTGGAGGGAATGTGGAGAAATCATGACAGAGGAAAAATGTCTTCAGAATGGAATGAGGTGACCAAAACCTGTAAACAAAACAAAACCATGTACCATAATTGCTACCATCCTGGAAGATCTCTCTGTGGTCACTCTCCAACCACGATGACACCAACACGTAATCAGCTACAAAACTTGGAATGTGACATTTAATAATGGCCGTGTTTCCCCGTAACACATGCTCATCCATTACATTCACCTCGTAACGTTGTGTGACCACTGTAAGAGATTAATAATCAGTCAGTAAAGAGAAAATGTTTACCATAATCGGCAGGAGGAAGATAGCGATTCCCCTGGGTGTCTTCCCAACCGACTATCTCCACATGGTCTGATACAAATGATGGTATGTTGCACTTGAAGACAGCAGCATTACCCTTTATCACAAACACATCATACACCTGTGCTTCATAATACTGGTTCACAACTGCAACAAGAAGCCAATGTCACTGCACGTCAGTCGTAACAGGAAACGAAGCACAGCTGTCTGTATCCAGCAACCTGGAGGAGGAATCCATTTCCGAAATTCTGCAAATGAAAAACACTTTTAGAATCAGTAGGGTAAGGAAAAGAAAACTGGTAACATTTTGTATTACCATAATCGGTGTTGGATGCAGAAGAAGCAGACAATGAGCTACCATCTGTGACCCATTCAATAACTTGCACAAAATCTGCCACGAAGCTCGGAATCAAACACTTGACAACTGCTGTGTTGCCACGGAGAACAAACTCATCACTGACTCGGCTCTGGTAGAACTGCTGCACCACTGTAGAATCACAAGTGTAAGTTATTGTTCTTTTGTACAAGAACTGGCAAAGTAACTTGGGAGGGGGGGGAGCTGCGGAGAGAACCCAAGTAACATCCACATTCATTACCGTAGTCAGAGCCGGGAAGATACGTGTTGCCTGCACTGTCCAGCCACATCTCCACTACTACAAAGTCGGCCACGAAGCTCGGTACCTCACATTTCATCACGGCGCTGTTTCCACGGATCACATACTCATTGTCGGCTTCCGCTTCATATGACTGCGACACAACTGAAAGGAATTGCAGTATCTCCAATATCAGTTACAGCATTGACCATTACCGTAATTATCAGACGTTGTGGAGTAAGTAAGGGTTTGTCCGTCATCTGCAACCCACGACTCAACCGAGACGAAATCTGCCACAAAACTTGGAATCTTGCATTTCATCACTGCACTGTTGCCACGGATAACATATTCATTCTCGGCTTCCGTAACATAGAACTGAGCTACCACTGGAAACACAATGTCAAAAACATAAAGAGAATAAAATAAGGCAGGAACACAACTTTGTGATAGTGGTGCTTGAGCATACCATAGTTCTCAGAAGATGGCACATGCGTCTCACCGTCCTCGGCTATCCATGCTTCAACTTGAACAAAGTCAGCCACAAATGAGGGGATGCTGCATTTTAGCACAGCAGTGTTGCCACGAATTACGTATTCTGTCAGAATCTCTGCTTCATAAAACTGATTGACAACTGTGAAACAAACAGTCTCTATACACACTGAAAGACTCGTACATAACAAGAATATTGAAACATCAGTCACATATCTTTCCTGCAAAGAAAAAGGAGAATTCATGAAAGACCTGCAAAGACATCAGCGTGGGATTCAGGGTTGTTACTTTACCATAATCAGCTGATGGTAGGTAAACAGTTCCCTCGCTGCCAACCCATGATTCCACTTTCACAAAGTCAGCCACAAATGATGGAATGTTACACTTGAGGACAGCTGTATTCCCTCGAATCACATATTCCGAGACCACTTCTGCTTCATAGTACTGGTTAACAACTGAAGAAGTGTGAGAGCACCAATTACCAACACGAGAGAGAATCAATGCTGCATCAGGACGTACCAGAATAATTGGCTCAGGTGAAAGTTTCAGAGTCAGTAAAAAAAAAACTTCCATTTGGAGGAAGCTTTCAGTGAATGTTCATCACTACGAGCTATTCTAACCAGGTCATATTTCAGAACACAGTATGGCCAACTTAGTGAGATAAATGATCAAGAATTCTGTGCTCACAAAATGATACAATATTCCACTATAAATTTACATTATATGTCTTCATGAAACTCTTAAATTGCCTTTTCTCATTGTTAATTCTACTTTAAGTGATAAGCAATAATCACCATCCACGGTTTATGTAACCTTAAATCGCCGTAACTGTTTACATCTGCATGGGAAAGGTCAATCCACTGCAAAACATTACTGCATGCAGGGCAACGTTTGTTCCCAACCCTTTTAGGGTCCACTGTGTCCCACTTCTCCTTCCTTTAATTACCTACATCAATACTCTTGTTCTCCCAGACAGTTAACTCTTCCGCCTTGAAGACTGACAATGCAGGTTCCTCCGAAACGTTTGTAGCATCCTACGAGACTAAACAGTATCACATCCCATAAAACAGTAACCTCCATATCCACTGCCACAAGACCCTCACATCCCACATGGTGGAAGGGAATTTCTATTGCAACATACACATGTGTACATCAGCTGATGAAACTTTCACCTTACCAATTTGCTCTGACCTACGTCCACATGTGACACATGACGGCTGAAACATTCTGCTGAAACTGAAAGAAAGAAATATCAGGGGATCACATTACCCTGATTAGAGGAGGCATCAGTCCCCGCATACATGTTGCCTCTATCATCTTGCCACGACATGACGCTCACAAAATCAGCGACAAAAGACGGAATACTGCACTTGAGGACTGCGGAGTTTCCACGTATCACATACTCATTGTTCACCTCAGTCTGGTAAAACTGCAGTACAACTGTAATACAGACACATGTTACATCGGGCAGGGGGGGGGGAGGGGGGGTTCGTGCCTTATTTACGAATTACCGTAGTCAGACGCTGAAGGATAGAAATTGTCTCCTTGGTCGGTGTGCCACGAAACAACATTAACAAAGTCTGCTACAAATGACGGCACCTGGCACTTCAGAACAGCTGAATTACCACGGATACTGTACTCCTTGTTCACGTCCGTGTCATAGAACTGCTGCACCACTGCAACCAATCACAAGAGTACTGAGACACCAACAAACACAGGGTGCTGGAAGTGAACACAGATGGCACTGCTGTAGAGGCTTAACCACTTCTTGTATTGGAAGGGCTCAAAAGAAATGAACTAGAAGGCTAAGCAGGAGAAATTTGTCCTTCCAGCCAATCAGAGAAAAGGGGAGTTGCCATGAGAGACATACGTAGCCCCTTGATACAACAGACCTACCCGTATTCAGGGTTGAAGAAGGAAAACACCAGCGATATCAGTTCTTCATGTGAGGAGGCAACAGTGACGGGAATGGTTCTCATGCCAGAGGCTGCCTGACAAAGTTGGACTGTGATCAAGATGTGTTCACCGGTTTTATACAAAGTAAAGTAACAACCGTGAGCATCATCAGAATCAGCTCACAGATTTCGTCTAAAGTGCCTAGTAAATGAGCAATGTCTGTGATGTGATATTATCAGAAGTTGTGACTTTACAGAAGGCTTATATTTCTGTCATCTGTACCTAATTCTCCGATAACACTGTCAGTTGCAGATGCTCTTAGCTTATTTCAGAGGACTTGCGTAGATGGAGTCACTCATACAATTCCTTAAGCCACTTCAGGAACTCATTACTTGAGAATATGTGACAAAAGGATTATAAAATCCCTGCCAAGGAGTCAATCAAATTCTGGAACATGATAAAAGATATCTAATGTCACACGGATATCGGATTCCACTGTCCTGATTAGAGGTGCATGAAGCTCATCCAAAATAATGGGTAATTTTTGTTTTGACAGAATTGAATGAAAGAGTAAAACCTTTCTGGACACCTGGGATCTGAAGATTCACATCAATGCACTCTGTCTTCAGTCTTAAACGATGAGTTTCTTCGAAGTTTTAACATCTCTGTACCTTACTGCAAGACTGCTGAAGACTCAATGCAGATTTCGAGCAGGTTATTCATTGGGCCTCGGCAACCAATACATCTGCTGACAGGCAGTAATTTATTACTCTTCTTTCTAATGATGTCCACGATTCATATAAAAATATATTACAAAGATGGCAGCAGCAATCACTCAACATCGTGACTATCCTATGGCCTGGATGACAAGTACAATCAGTGTTTCATTCCTGGTAAGGGGCAACACCACCATTGCTTCTGGACTGACTCTGGAACCTATCCACCCTCCTGTCTAATGCGTACCAGGGATTCTTTCCCCAAGAGTAAAATGTCTGGATCCTGAAGATGACCACTCACCTCCATCAAGCAATTTATGACTCTCAGAAGACTGAAGCATTGTGCTAGGAAGATGATGAAATATCAAACACAGAAGCTCAAGAAAATGACTCACACATCCTTATTCCATGGTGACAGTTAACTAGCTGGAAAGTCAACTCAAAACAGGTAACATTTATACAAAACAACAGGAAATTCAAACAGAGACACATACATTTTGTAATGCCCATAATATGGCTTAAAATATTCATGTGAAGAGTGATTCCCAATCTTTCTTTGTCATAACTCCAAATGTGGCCAGCCAATGAAGCTTTACCTAACTAGTTCTTGTCAGAATTAATAAAATAATAAATATTTCTGATCCCCCTCTGTGATTTTATTGCAGCCCTACATGGCCCTGATTTAAGTTACAACCTCAGATTGGGAACCTATAGTTAAACATGTCTATGGAGTGACAATCTCATAAGCATGTAATATGTAGATTCTTTTTACCAATATATGTGCTACTCGTAATTTACTTGTAAGATTTTACTGTATAGGAACTGAGATGAAACTGTCATTATTAATTACGTCTGATCTTATGTCCCTTGCAATTTATTTCTAAATTCTATGTTCTTATATCCTAGAACTAGAAGTGCCAGGGCACTCCAGCACACAGTTCAGGTTGAAAAATTGATATAAATTAAGATATGAAGTTATTCTGCTTGCGTAAATAGAGCTTTACACTTTTAAATCTTGAAGTGAGTGACAAACAGCTCAAAAAGCACATACAGAAGCTTAGAGAAGTTGATGCTTCAGAAATTTAATAAGCTATAAGATTTAAGGTCTTTCATTCTGGCTCCGTGGTGAGCCGAAACATGTAAGGCAGGTGGTGACGAGGTNGGAAATTTAATAAGCTATAAGAATTTTATGTTTCACATCAGTGTATTTAAAATAAATGCCAGAGTGGCATCGGGCAGTCTGGGCTGCAGCCCTGCAAACGCCTGAGGGACATAGTTCTCTCTGTGAAATACAACAGCACAGTTCATACGACGACTGACGCAAAATTACACTGATTCCTGGCAGGATATAATGATGACAATGGTGGTGGTAATACTGGTGATGATAGTAATTTGAAAATTACGTTTCTCCACAGTGTTTAAAATGATACTCTGTTCCTTGTTGTATATTTCTGTATCATGTTTTGTGGAACTGACAGAAATATGTACATTTTCAGTCATATGCTGTATATTCTGTCACCAGTTTCTACAGAATGGGCAAAATGTTTCAGCACATACATGTCATTTTCGGGCTTTCAGATACTTGAATACATGTGTAAACTTATTTGCTATGGGGGAATACAGACCTACAGAAATTAAGCAGTAAGCTGGTCCAGTTGAGTGAGCTGTAAACCAGAGTAAAAGTAAAAGGTAAATTTGTCCCTGTGCTTAACTAATTAAGCACTATGCCATGAAGACACATGGGCGAGTAGATGTATAGTTGGAGGTCAGTGGTCTGCCTCGCACCCCTGCCGCTTTACCCCCGGGGAAAGAGTCCTGGTGCCCATTGGCTAGGAGGCTGGGTGGGCCCCAGAGCCAATCCGGACCACATGGAGAAGGGAAAATTATTGTCCTTCCAGAGACTTAAACTCCAAACCATTAGTTGTCCAGCCCATAGCCAGTCACTATATTCACTGGGCTATCCCATACCATTGAAAATTACTGTCTTCTTGAATGTGACACCATGTAGTCTGGTACAAAAGTTACAGAAAAACCTTCTGCCTCCAGCTTCAGGGTGCTATACCTCATACCGCAAAGATGGGGGAAGCAAGTTCATCTGAAACATTTGTAACATTCTACCAAAGGTCACGCCACAGCTCAAGCAGTTAGTAGCTGGCTTCCCACCGCGATGGCCCGGGTTCGATCCCGGGTCTGGTCAAGTGGGATTTGTGGTGGACAAAGTTGCGCTGGGGCAGGTTTTCTCCGAGTACTCGGTTTCCTCTGCCAATCTTCATTCCACCAATTGTTCCACAATCACCCTCACCTATTGTCTGGGGCTGGTACAATAGGCCAGAAGTGGCCACAGTACAAGGGACTTAGTGCCGCCCCACTAGCAATAAAAAAAAAGCATTCTACCAGGCTGCGTGGCATCAAGGCTGCAATCAGTCTAGCTAGACACATGCCAAGGGAGATCCTCAAGAGAGGCAGTGTAACCTGCTTTAAACCTGTTACCTAAATCACCAGTCATTAGCACCTTCCCAATATACATCACTGCATATAACCTCTGTAACCGAAACAGTGTCATTAAGCAACTAAAGGAGTACTCATTTCATTAAGGGCAATTTCAACACAATGAAACAAATTTAGGCTTTCAAAATAAAGCATATGTTTGAGCCCTTATTATAGGGCTGTGCTTTCTTTGCCAGTACACGTGCCAGCAAGAACTGATGCATAGTAGCAAACTTGCCAAAAGTGACATATCTGCCAATGCATTTATATTTTGACCCTAAGACTAAAACCAAGCACAAGAGTACTGGCAAACATGATTTAAGAAAAGAAACGGATTGTTAAGTATACGTAAGCAAGATAGATACACAGCAATTCCCAGTCCATCCATAACAGAAACAGTCACTGATATATCTAACATATTCTTCTTCTTACTGACATCACAGCAGATCTGAATCTTGGTCAAAATTACTGTACAGGTTCCTACATACAATTTACAGTAGTGGCTGGCTTCCTTAGATCAGAGATCAGTTCAAACATTCACAATCTGAAAAGGTTTCAAAACTTCAGTCTGAGAACAGACTATGTGCAACCTAACTCACGCTGCCATGAGCAGTCACTGACCTACACACAGTGAGTTTCTTTGCCAGCCCTACTGTGAAATGAACTTACAGATTAGGGGCAGCACCAGCTTAACACAGTGGTGGCCCCTGGGAAAAGTATGTCCCCCCTCACATTTACCTTTTCTTTGTTCTTCTTCTTTTAAAGAAAAGACCTTGCAATTTAATAGGAGCTGAGGTAGCATAGTCAGTATAGCGATTGGCTACGGGCTAGATGACTGAGGGGTTAAAGTTCGAGTCCCAGTAGGGTAAAGAATTCTCTCTTCTCCAAATTCTTCAGACCGGCTCTGGGGTTCATCCAACCTTGTATCCAATGGGTACCAGAGATTCTTTCCACAGGGGTAAAGCGGCCAGGGCGTGAAACTCACCACTCACCTAGAGCTAGAGATGAGGTTAAGAAATTATGGATCTATACATCCACTCCTCCATATGCCTTCATGGCACAGTGCTTAATTCGTTGAGTACAGGGTCAATTTTACCTTTTACCTTACAATTGAGTAAGAGCATAAGAATCTATTTTTTACTAGCAAAAATTAAAATGACAGGAAAAGACTGAAAACATAATTTTTATTGGAGGTGAACACAGACTAAAATGTCTACAAATATTTTCCTGAGATACTCAGAAATAATTTGCTAAAGTTTAAGCAAATCACAGTGATACTTGAGCAGTAAGGGCTCCTAAGGTCAGGGGGGCGTGGGGCAGTCGACCATTTTACCCATTGGATAGAGTGGCCTTGATTACAGATTGGACCAACCTGATTAGGGGAGCAAATAATTCTCTTGTAAAACTGCACACTTGAGAAAAAGAAAAACCGTGCGTCGATGTGTCACTTCATTTTCAGGACTGTGTCGTCTAATGTTAAGAGACTGATTCGTCCAATCAGAAATTAAGTGTGACGTTGCTGTGAGAGATGAACAGAGAGACTAGCTATGCAGATAGCAAACGATGCATCTCAGGTCCTCAAATAAGAATGGTCTAACCCTCACCAGCTCTCACGTTGACATCTCTGGAGTGAATTGTTCCAACAGAATTCCTCGCTAGACATACATAAACTTGTGCATGAACTTCTTGGCGGTAGTCTTCTGCTCGGAAAGGGGGAAATACCAGATTTCCATTTGGTAAAACCTGAAACACAGTGAAAACAAAAAATAAATTATTTGTACATTAACAAAATTTCCATGCAGCTATAGGTACTGGGATACTATTGAAATTTTAGTACACTGATTAAGAATACAGACAATACTGGAAAGCTTTACACAGTGTCCACATGCGTTCTTTGTACCTTAGCTATGTCAATGAGCCTAGCTCTTCCAGGTAACTCTGATAAACACGTTAATAATATTAATTACAACTTAACATTAAATTTTGATACAGCTTCCTTTCAATAACTTAGATTCTTCATATTATTAATATATTACAATAATTCAGTAACACTAATCTTCAACATTCTATTCTGAAATTTGTAAATCATACCATAGAACAGTCTGATACACATGGCCTCCCATATACGTGTTCCTCTCATGCATGATGTGGAAATAAACCATAATAATAATAACCATATTTCTTCTCCCTTTTCAAGATGTACTTCTTATTGAAGTACTGACTTTTTAAAGCATAAAAAACTGTTTCACAGAAGTGAGGATCTAGTGATATCATGTAAATGCAATATCTCAACAACTTATATACTTTCTTTTTAACTTTGCTTGAAAGGATGTATTCCTGAATCTGTTGTCACCATGGTAAACAGAGCTACATACTTGTGTTTCATTTAATTTAATTTTGATTCAGAAGATGGCAGGAGAGTGCACACCTTGCCATGCTGTACACTACATGGAGCAGCAAAAGGAGCACCATTATATGAAGCCACTGTCACCATGGTAACCAAGTTCATATGATTAATTCAGTTTAAAAACTGAGGTTATGTAATGTCAAAAAAGACATGAATCGGTTTATATCAATGATTAAAGAGATGAATATGGGAGGTACGAGATGAACTGAAGCAGGAGGCTGTAAGACTCACACAGAAACCGCCAGAATTCTTTTCAAGAGGCCAGTCAGTTTTTTCTGAGGGGGAGCAGCCAGATATTTTGGTCCACTTAAGACTAATTTTACCAACTGCGCCAGGGTATTCAGAAAAATATATTCCTTAAATAATTTTTATTTTTGTTATTAATACTTGGTAATTTCCATCCCTTTTCAATTTTGATTTTTTTTTTCAAAAGTCTTGGAGAGGGAAGCAGATTCCATCCTCCTCCTGCCCTAGCACCCATGGTCACTTGTTATATTTTGTACGAAAGCAGAACAAAGTCTGCCTGTGACTGCTTCAAACATTTGCTAAAACTGTAATCATTAATTCAAGAACAATATGATGATTAAATGATTCTGGCTACTTGTTATAGACACATTACAGCATATATATTTGAATTCTTTGCCACCCTAATTCTGACCTAGACAATTCATTACATACCTGTCTGAGTCCTGGCACGTCTCCTACCGCAGTACCGTCAGATCGAACCCAGATGATCTCTGGCACAGGGTTGCCACGCGCTGAGCACTCTACTACTGCCCCAGTCGTGTTGGAGAAATCCACCCTGTTTGGAGGCTCCCGGATGTATACAGGACCGGCTGTGTCATCCTCAGCAATAGCTGAAACAGTAAGAAATCCTGTCTTAGCCTTAGTTCATCTGTAATCTACACAGAAACATCGGGCGCAGATTTCATATCCAACAATAAAACAACTCAACTGCAAGTTTCATTGCATCGCAGCCACGCGAAGGACTCCATGTGTTTACAATCCAATCATAACATCCAGCTATAAAGCAAGAAGTTCTGGGAAGAACTAATCACCTACTTTCCTATGATACAAAATGGACTTTACAGAAAATGCAAAAAATTATGGGGGACAGACAGAGACAGCAAGATGGTCTCAAAATACAGATTTCAAGAAGATCAGGTGATTAAGCATGTTCCAAGAAAATGATGACAGATGATGACAGAGGCTGTTGTTGGTAGACCGAAGTTGAGTAGGGTATCCATGGCAGCAAATCTACAAATTCATTTTGTGATGACAACTTTTGGAAGTGCCAAATAATGTTAGGACTGACACATCTGCTTTCTTTTGTTTAATCACACAGAAAGCTGTAAGACAAATGGAACAATCATAGTTGGAAAGTAAGGAGTAGGAAACAAAGAACAGGTGTTCGCAAATATTCCATTGTAAATAGGACAAAAAAATATGTAACAGTTGACCTGCAGGCACACTAGCGTCTTTCCTCTGTAAATTAAACACTTTTAGAAAGGGGGTCAGGGGAGCAGTTACAATTTGAATGGAGACAAGTGAAGTAATGTGAAGTGCTCTTATTCGAGTGTAGTGAATTGAACACAAGCACGTGCCCTTGTGTGACTTTATATGTTTGGATTTGCACTGTGTGTACCTTGTTTATTGTGTGTACTTTGTTTTGTACTGTTCCCTTTATGTTATAGTCTTTCCTTGTCTGTATCAGTGTAAGATCTACCGCCACGGGTGAACACCCAATTGCAGTATAGTAATAATAATAAACGAACTGCTCATACACGTGCACTTTAGGGTCTCTACACCGTTTGTTCAAAACCTTTTCCTCTCCAATAAATAATCGGTGAGGTACACTCAAGATTAGCACAGAAATGCATACAGATCTTCATGTAAAGTACGAGTAATTGTTACTGTTGACCGATTCTGACCAAAATATGAATATGTAAAATAAATTTCGCCGGTCACGGTAGCCGAGAAGTCTAAGGCATGTACTGTATTCGCTCGCTTGGAAATCGGGATCATGGGTTCGAATCCCACTCAGGGCATGGATGTTTAGTTTGTGTGTGCGCACTTTTCTGTGTCTGTGTAAAGATGAGCTGATCACCAGCCCAGAGTCCCACCGAATGTGTAATATCTAGAAAAACCGAAGTGAACAGAGAAGTTCATGGAGCTAGGCCTAGGCCCACAGGGGCTGTAGTGCCGAGGAAAAAAAATGAATAAATAAATTTCAGTAAAACTCCCCATTTTATAAAATTTCATTTAAAATCCATTCTGTGATTCTCAAGTTGTTATATACAGAGAGACAGACAGACAGACAGACATGGCAAGAGCTACTAGGTGTATTTTTTAGACTTCTCATTACAACATCACCAAAATTGTTCAGAACTGTACATTTCTCAATGTGCATGCCAAACTTTGTGTTTTATGCACCTCCAACTTAGAGGGCAGACAAATCGAGGTTGACAAAGGATGAACACGTAGCTCTGAGCAGAGAGATGAGAAATATGTACAGAAATCTCTTGAATGGTAGCCACTTAGGAGATTAAGCCTTCATAATTTCACAGTATAAGTCTGCCTAAACCTGGGTTAGAAAACTACTGTCCGTGGATGGGAACTGGCTCGCAAAATTTGTCTATGATATTATTTTCAATTTATATTAACATTTTGGACCACCTGTGTGGTCTAGTGGTCAGAGTTCCTGGCTACAGATTCAGAGGTCCGGGCTCGATTCCCGGCGCCACCAGATTTTCTGAGAAGTAGTGCGTCTGGAATGGGGTCCACTCGTTCTCGTGAGGATAACTGAGGAGCTATTTCAAGGAAACAGCGGCTACGGTTTAGAAAACCGAAATTAACGGCCGTGGGGATCCGTTGCGCTGACCATGCGACACCCTCTATCCGCTAAAGTTGGCACTAACTTCGCCGACAAGCGGCAGTCGCTCGGCCGGTATAGTTCACTTGCGGACTAAAGACACGGAGTAGTATTAACATTTTTTTACGGTTTCCCAATAAATACAGTAAAATATTTTTCCCCCCCACGGGAACATAAGAAGTGTATTTCCGATAATGTCTGAATCAGTAAACATTTATTCTGCTTATAAAAATTTTTTGAAAATATTGCTTCGACCCGTTACCGGCCCAGCAGAACATTTGCAATTCCTAATTCTGTCCTTTGGCTCTAAACTCTGCCCACCCCTGGTCTAGAACATCTCTGAGACTACTCATCATCAGATAATGACGTAGATCATTATGTCATCATCAGAAAGGTACTAAATTCTAATTTCAACATAGGGAACCAAAATCACCAAAATGGAGACCTCACTACATTCTAGGGCATTTCTTCTGTTAAGGTTGCCTACTCATGGTATGACGTACCCTTGAAGATGACGAGTTCTATCTGAGATATAACGCAGTGCAGTTTGTTGAACGTCAACAAAAGCTTCGGAGGAATAAGTCGTCTCCATCTTCATGGTAGAACAATAAGCCAAGCAAGAGGCTAGCATGAAACAAACAACACTACACAGTGTTATATCCCTGAAGATAAAACACTTCATAACCATCGGTGTGAGACCCTCAAACCCTACCTACCCTCAGAGATACAAGTACATAATGAAGGGTTTTACTGACTGCTGAAATGTTTTCTGGTAAACACTCTATGTGACAGCCACCCCTCTTTCTCCCGTAACAAATGACCTGAGGGCGCAAACAGCTCCTGCACAAGAACTACTTGAAAATGCGTCCTCCCTCAAGTAGAACAAGATTTTACTGAACAGTTCAACGCTGCTCACTTCGAGGGCCGTATAAACTCAAAATGAGAGTGACGTAGTGAGCATCAACTGTTGGGGCAGAAAGGATCGTTCGCACTTGTGTGGGGGTTATTTTGTGACGTTGTCAGTAGCATACGGCGTGACGGATGAAGGATTTCGAATGAAGCGGTCACAGACTCTTCAAAATACTATGGAGGATCTTGTACGAAACTACTGAACAGAAATAAAAAAAACTTACCATAATTTGTGTCCTGACGGACCTTCGGACCCAGAATCTCCCAAATACAAGTAAAAACGTTACCGCTATGCTCAGCACTCGTCACTCACCTACATCTAGCGCTGAGGTTAAGAATACTTGGAGTTATACCTCCATTCTCCCATATGAATTTAATGCGTGATGCTGATTATACACAGGGACAATTTTACCTTATCTTATTTTCCCTTTGGCACTGCAGCCTCAGTGGGCCTAGGCCTACCTCCACGAACTTCTCCGTTGACTTCGGTTTTTCTACATCTTACACATTCGGTAGGACTCCTTGGGCGGGTGATCAGCTCGTCGCAAGGCCTCTACATGTACACAAACACAGAAAAACGCACACACACAAACTAAACATCCATGCCCTGAGTGGGATTCGAACCCACGATCCCGTTTTCCAAGCGAGCGAAGACAGTACATGCCTTTACCTTATCTTACCAAGCGTAAAATCAGACGAAAACTTCCCCACACCAAAATCTGCCCACTTTCCAAAATCAACACAAAGTGAGTGAGTGGTTGTGGCCCGTCTGGCCCTGTGCATACTCAGGTGAACTCGAAACTGCTGCGCCCTGCGCAGTGGTGACCAATGTTTATTCCACCTCAATTAACCGTCTTCTAGGGCTGTGATGTCCAACGCGTTTCTGGAGCCCATCCAGCCTTTCCCATGGGTACCGGGAGTCTGTTTCCCCTAGGATAAATCGGCAGGGGCGTGAAGCTGTCCACTCACCTCCTTCTAGTGCCAAGACCAAGAATGGTGGAGCTATACAACCACTCCCTTATATGCCTTCAAGACATAGTGCTTAGTTAAGCACAGGGACAACTTTACATCTTTTTATGAGTACTTTTATATTTTTCCACTCACATCTAAATTTGGATTAAAATTATCCAATATTAAGGTAAAGCTATCCCTGTAACAGCCGTGAAGGCCCGTAAGGTTGTGAGACGTCGAGGCTCCCACATTTTCTAGACAATCGTTCATAGATGGCGGTGAAGTTGTCAGCCTTATGCGCCGGCCAGAAGGTGGCGGGTTCAATTCCTGATGAGGTGATTAGAATTTTCAATTGAACTAATCCTTCCAGCCGTACTATGACCCTGGGGTCGACTCAGCCTCTAACAGAAATGAGTATTAGGAATCTTCCTGGGGGTAAAGGGACGGCTCGCGCGTAAGGCTGACAACTTCACCGCCATCTATGAGACGATTGTCTAGAAAATGTGGGAACCTCGACGTCTCACAGCCCTATGGGCCTCCAAGGCCTGTTACAGGGACAGCTTCTTTATTATTATTATTTAATATTTTTAACTCTGTTACATCTGAACAGTTTATTATTTTCTTGTATGCTAAATCCTTGTTTACTGTAAACTAGATACAGAATGTGCGTGTAGCAGTCGGAAGGTCAGGGGTTCGTACTCGCCCACTGTTCTCTCTCTATTAACTTCTTTACTTTTGGGCGGTGCAAGGAACTCTTAGAAAGCAAGCGAATTGGAGCAATCTTAAAATCCATACACTAAAAATAATATTCTGAGTGCACTGTTTGATCCTCCTGACAGCTCCTGACAGCGAGGTACGTGCATTGCGGGCAAATCGGTCCAGTTTTGTTGACAGTTGATTACCTTGCGCATTCAAGCTGAAAGCAATGTCGTTAAAACACACAAGAACGGACACAGGGCGTGGCCAGGTATTGATCCACTGCGTTGCGTACTGCGTGACGCACGCACACACGCGCGAAGGCAGAAACAGAACGCAAGAAAACGCATAACTTACACACACACACACACACACTCTATTTATTTTAGCGGTTCGTTTAAAGACTCTACCAGTAATTAGGGCCGCAGTAGCGTAGGTTGAGACCACTATGCTACAAGCGGAAGGTTGCGGGTTCGATTCCCGATGAGGTCATTAGAATTTTCAATTGACCTAACCCTTCCAGCCGCACTATGTCCGTGGGGTCGATTCAGCCTCTAACAGGAATGAGTACCGGGAATCCTCCTGGGGGGTAAAGGGCGGCTGGAACGTAAGGCTGAGAACCTCATCGCCATCTGTGAGCCGATTTTCTAGAGAAAATGTGGAAGCATCGATGTCTCACAACCCTATGGGCCACAAAGGTCTATTACAGGAGTAGCTTTACCTTTTTTCTATCATAATTCGGATTATGGAGCGTCGAATAACAGAATAATGATAATAATAATAATACTAATAAAAAACAACGAAATGGAAACACGGAGAAGAAAGCGGCCATGGCCTAAACTAAGGTACAATCCGGGCATATCCGTAGAGTAACTGACGAAAACCATGACACATTTTAGTTGGATTGAACGTTCTCACGGCAATGACTATAAAAAGAGTACGAGCTTTTGGGTTGTAACGCCGTGTAGATGGGAGACAGCCTGATGTTTCGGAGAAACATATCGGTTCCATCTTCAGGGTATAACGTAGATGCGTTTCTGTGTATACCGCACAAGACAACACAGCATAAACGCACTGACATCCATGCCTCGAGTGGAATCCGAACCCACGATCTCAAAGTTCCAGCGAGCGAAGATAGTTCTTGCCATAGACCGAGTAGCCACTGTGATCGGCATAAACTCACATTACTTACTTACTCATGGAGCTGAGCCCTTCCTGAGAAGCCGCCAATTCTGCAGCTACTCAAGAATTTCCCAGCATTTTATGGAACCCGAAGGTTCATTACCGTGTTCACAAGAGCCCTCCACTGGTCCCTAGCCTGAGCCACATCAATCCAATCAATACCATTACATCCTATCTCTCTAAGATTCATTTTAATATTGTCCACCCAACTACGCCTTGGTCTTCCCAGTGGTCTCTTTCCTTCTGACTTTCCCGCCAATATCCTATATGAATTCCTCGTCTCCCCATTCGTGCTACATGCCCTGCCCACTTCATCCTCCTTGACTTGATCATTCTAATTATACTTGGAGAAGAGTACAAGTTATGAAGCTCCTCATTATGCAGTTTTCTCCAATCTCCTGTCACATCATCTCTCTTCGGTCCAACTATTCTCCTCAACGCTCTGTTCTCAAACACCATCAGTCTATGTTTCTCCCTTAATGTCAGAGACCAAGTTTCACACCCATACAGAACCACAGGCAAAATTTCAGTTTTGTATCTTCTAATTTTTATGTTTTTGGACAGCAGACGAGAAGACAAAAGGTTCTGGACTGAACGGTAGCAGGCATAAACTTACATACCTTACTTAATTCAACCTCGAAGATGGAAGCAGCATGTGCCTCCGAAAGATGAGCAATATCGCCCACATCGACATCGTACAACACAAGAACGAACCTGATATCAATAATTAATTTTCTGTGTGTCTGTGATTCACATTATTTTCCCAACCGCGAGGGCTTTGGCTCGATCTCAGGGCAGATCACATGGGATTTGTCTGGACAAAGTTGCATTAGCACTTCCCCTTCCCGTCCTTCACCAAGTGCTCCATATTCACTGACAATCCTGTCATCGATCCTGTAACGAGTACAGCTGTTGCTATGAAACAGAAGAATCTACACACGGCCGTTTCTAGGTAAAGGATAGGTAAACACGTCTACAATAGAGGGATAGAGAGAATTATGAGAATGGTGTTTTCTGTTGGGTCCGGTCCGAGACCATATAACGAGGACCCCGGGCAAACTCAGGATAATTGAGATAGTTGAGGGTTAGCACTTCAGTACAGCTCTGCAAGGGAAACTAAGAAGAGATTGCGCTATAGTCGAGTTCAGGGAATTTACAAGAGTTCTGCACGTGTGGCTGATAATCTGAGCGCGAGAAGCTGAAAAATCTCCACTGTTGGAAGCCGCTGCCAGGGAACGACTGGTTAAGACACAGCAGGCTGGAAAAGGCTTAGCGGGGGCGGGGGTGATTTGTAAAATGTGGATATTATCGCTTTAATTACTTGTAGTTCCGAATGGTGTCAATAAATCCAATATCCAATCCATACCCCGTCTATAGCCACACGCCCCTAAATAGCGACAATACTGGCAACGTCGTTAAACAAGCAATTTAAAAACACATTTGTTATTCCTCCACATTCTAGTGACCGAGAGCGGGTTACTGTAGCGGTAACACTCTAGAACTGTATTCAGAATATGCCGGGTTCGAATCACGATCTGGACACCGGCTACCCTAAAGTCTATCGTAGTTTTCCTCAGTCGCTCATAGGAAATTCCGGAAGAGTACCTCAGTCAGACCAAGAACGTTTCCTTCCAAATTCTCTGCAAATCATTCGATGCTGAAAGCCACTATTTCACGTTCCACAGTTGTCGAGTCCAGTGTGACAACATTTTGACGAAAATTAATTGGATTATTCCATTAGAAGCTCTCACAAGATTAAATAAGCAGAAACACGCAAGCATACCGAGTGGCCACTTCATCAGCACCAACCAGCAGTAATAAATAATTTACTTGACTCGCTGTGTGACTGCCACATAATCTATTTGTTCATGCTGCCTTCTATATAGGCAACACATCTGTCACCTGCGTTTGTTGGGTTACCGACACCTAAGGATTTGTAACAACATCAAATCTATCACTCCACAGTTGGCATCCTGTTGAAGAGCCCAGCATACTGAGTGGTGTGGTTTGGAGATAGTCTGATGTTTCGGAGGAACAAATCGCCTCCATCTTCAGAGTCGAAAAGTAAGTTCAGCAAGAAACAAGCTCAGCTTTCTGCTTACTTATTTTTCGACAAGGAATGCAGAAGCGATATGTTCCTCCGAAAAATATGGCATCCTGCTCTTTTGTACGGGTGTAAAACTTGGTGTCTCACATTGAGATTGAAGGTGTATGGGGAACAGGGTTCTAAGCAGAATATCTGGATCTATGGGGGAGAAATGAACAGCAGATTGGGGGATGCAACTTAATAGGGAGCTTCATGGTTCGTATTCTCCGTCAAATCTTATCGGGGTGACCAAGCCAAGGAAGATGAGAGGAAAGGGGCGTGTAGAAACCCTGTGCTTCACTATATATATATACCTAGTTCCAGTAGATACTTTTGGGTTCTGATGAAGGTGTATAACACACAGAGATACTGGGTCTTCGGACTTTGTCCATCGTCCGGATTCTAAATAACTAAGAAAAAAACACAGCGTTTCAGAGACAGAGCCAGTTTCCGAAACGTTGTTTTTTTTTCTTAGTTATTTAGAACACGGAAATGAGTACCAGGAATTAATTAAATAATTTTCCTGGGGAGTAAAGCGCGGCCGGCGCGTAAGGCTGACAACCTCACCACCATCTTTGAGCCGATTGTCTAGATAATGTGGGAGCCTCAACGTCTCACAACCCTATGGGCCTTCATGGCCTCTTACAGGGATAGCTTTAAAATCNGGGATAGCTTTACTTAATCTCACCGCCATCTGTGAGCGGATTGTCTAGATAATGTGGGAGCCTCGACGTCTCACAACCCTATGGGCCTCCACGGCCTGGTACAGGGATAGCTTTACTTTACTTTACTTTTACGATGGATAAAGTCCGAAACCCCAGTATCTCTGTATACCTAGTTATGTTTGATGTTGCGGGATATAAACTACAATGTATTATGGGTTTAAATACACCACCCTGTATGAACGTCTTTCGACTTCCGGAAATAACGAATGATTTTCTGGTCTACACGGCTTCCACACCGGCTCTAGGGCCTATGAAGCCTCTTATACAATGTGTACCACACTTCCGTCCGGAAAAGGGGCAAGAGCGTGAAACGAATCACAAACCTCTATCCAGTGCCAAGTTTTCAAACCTGTGGAACTACACCTCCAATTCTCCATGCGTCTTCATGGCGTGATGCTTAACTAAGCAGAAATATCTTTATTGATATAGGGATCGGCAGTTCCATTCGAGTTACTACAGCAGATACTCGTATTGTTGTAACGATAGTAATCGATTAGTCGTTTGGCAGTAGTTCACGGCGTTTCCCCTAAACACGGAACCTGTGTGGGCGCCAGCAGGCTGACGTCATCGCTACAGCCGATGTATAATGTAGGTCTGTGAGAACCAGACGGGGCACACGCAGTGTTCCCTCTGCAGTCCGGACATTGCATTATTAAAGCATTGCGTCTCGACATTTTCTGTTGTTTAATTAAAAACTTCGCAGTCTGTCTCCAACCCACTTGCAGTCAAGTGCAGCCTTGTTTTCAGCTCTTCAAGTTTCCGATGGCAGTCACATTTATCAAGTCGATATTCGAACTCGGAACCTCGGGAATACTAAGCAGGAATTATCGAATACGTTGTTCTAGCCGTAACGATCTAGATTTGTGTTCTGGAGGTCCTCGGTTAGAATCTCGGCCGGTATAGCGGTTATCCTCACTGAGGTGTTTGTTTATTTCGGTCCCTTCAGTCGAAAGCTGGGATAGTACCTCAAATGGGCCACAACCGCCTCCTTCTAAATCCTTTCCAAGTCATTATTCATCAATCATCCTACCATTCGACCCTATACAGTCTTCGATTCTGAAAGCGCTGTACATCAACCCCCGATTGGGGAAAAGAGAAAGAAAGAAAGAAAGAAAAAGAGAACGAGGAACGCTAACATCTAAGCTGCGAATTTCGGTTGGGTTTCATATGATTACGTGTATAAAATTTAGCGTTTATTTGACGGCGCCGCCGGTAGCTCAGACTATATAGTGTCCAATGGAAAGATGGTGAACTAACTCCATGGAGCTGACTCCTCCTTGAGACCCAGTCGCTCCGCTACTCAAGCATGTCCTAGCAGCTCAAGGAACGTGAAACTTGTAGATTAATGGTAAAAGCAAAAGGTAAAGTTTCCCCCTATAAGCACTATGCCATGAAGATGAATGGAGGAGTGGAGGTATAGGTACGCAATTCTTGACCTCGGCACTAGATGTGGATGAGTGGTCAGCTTCACGTCCTGGCCGCTGTACTCCCGATGAGACACCACCCCTACCCAGTGGATACGAGCCGGCCTGGACACTGCAGAGAAAGAAAAATCTTACCCTTACCGGGAATCAAACCCCAGTCTTCCTCCCCGTCTCTATATCGACTGAGCTATTCCGGGTCTTTGTAAAATGAATGGTAAATATGGGGAAGGAAGCTTTCGTGGCCTAAGCTGAGGAACTATGCCAGTATTGAAGGACTGAGGAAACCCACGAAGAGACTTCGATCAGGATGGTTGGTCTCCGGACCGAGGGCTGAACCCGGGATCCCCGCGAGGGAATATGAATGTGTGGAAGACCCTGTCCACTTCTTCAACCAGCCTCGTCTACTCTGCATGTCCCTGTCAGGCCGATAATAACGTAATTAGTTATCCCTGGAACTTTGTTTTAATTCCAGTCCCCTCCAAGCCGGGGACCAAATGTTTCAATGTGATGAAGCAACCCTTATAAACATCCCCCCTGACGTAACCATGGAGATCACCCCTTCGTTAGGTGAATCATTGCGCTAAAATATTGATCACTTGGTACCAACAAAACGAATCAACTACCGAATCGTACATCGGGAGGTCCTAGCAGTGGTTCCTAATCTCTTTACACGGCGTTCGCTTATGTGCAGTTGGGGTGATACAGTACGCAGTATGAATCTACACACATCCAAAAACTCACGGTGGCAAAGTTGTCCCTGTGCTTAATTAATTAATTACCATGCCATGAAGACGTGTCGGGGAGTGGAGGCATAGCTCCACCATTCTTGACCTTGGTATTAGATGGAGGTGAGCGGTCAGCTTCACCACCCCTCCCCCTCACCCCGCTGTACCCCTTGTACATCGGACAGAGTGGGCCCCAGAGCCGGTCCGGACGCTGTGAAGAGAAAAATCTCTTACCCGTCCCGGGGAATAGAACCCAGGCCGTACAGTCCGCAGTCCATCGCTATACCGACTGAGCTACCCCGACCCCTTGGTGACACAGACAGTCACACTAAAATTTATTTTATAAATTCCTAATCCCTTGTCAGACTCTCAAGTCTTACTTAGCCCGCAGTTTATTTACCGACGCTGCGAGAGTCTAAGGCTACAGGGAGCGTCGCGTGTATTGGCGCGGCCAGGCGGGGCAGCCTCTAAGTAGATCTGCTTACAAACTTATGTTTGCGCCATTCAAGAACACTCACGAAACGTCTTAAACTTTTGCGTCTCTAAATTAACATACAACCGCCTCTGTGGTCAGCGTTCCTGGCTACACATCCAAAGGTCCGGGTTCGATTCCCTGAGCTACCAGATTTTCTGAGAAACAGAGGGTCTAAAACGGGGTCCACTCAGCCTCGTGAGGACAATGGGGGAGCTATTACAAGGAAATAGCGGCTCCGGTCTAGAAACCCGAAATTAACGGCCGTGGGAATTCGTTGCGCTGACCACATGACACCCTCTATCCACTAAAGTTGGCACTAACTTCGCCGACGAGCGGCGGTCGCTCGGTCGGTCGGTATAATTCGCTTGCGGACTAAAATCACGGAGTTTGTTTTACGTTTTGATGGCACATCTGCAAAGATGTTAGGCTAAGAATAACGCAATTTGAAAATCACGCAGAGCACGACACGTTTCAAATCTTGTTCAAATTCTCAAAATCGTTAATGGAACAAAGGCCATTCAAATACAAAGGTCTGCCTCATGGTTGGCAGACGGACCCCCAACCCGTCCCGACACTTTTTTGCTCCCCGGATGAGTGTGAGGCTGAGACAGAGGAGCAAAGCAAGGAACGCACTGGGAGCCGGTCGCGGAGTGACGCCAAAAGCCTGTCACACTGGTGTCCGTCGTGACGGCAGATAATTACGGACATTTTTGTGTGCGTTGCTTTACACCGTCGTCAGTGGCTATGCTATATAAAGGGTAAAGGTCAATCTACCCCGTGTTTAATTAATTAAGCACTAAGCCATGAAGACGCACGGGTATCTGGAGGTATAGCTCAACCATTCTTAACCCCGAGCACTAAATGGTGATGAGTGGTCAGCTTCACGCCCAGGCCGCTTTACACCTCTGGTGCAAACTGGATATGAGCCTGGGTGCGCACCAGAGCAGGTGTGGGTGCCGTACAGAAGACAAAACTCTCTTTTGTACAGTCCTTAGCCTAGTCACTATACTGAGCTACGCCGGATCCAAATGACAAAGAGTACATTTGGAAAATATCTATAGGTAACTAACGAACTCCACGTTCTTGAAACGCTAACAGTCGCTCAGCCATTTGAGAATTTCCCAATATTTTATGGAACCCAACTGTCCAGTACCTTATTTAGAAGAGCCCTCCACTGATTCCTATTCTGAGCCAGATTAATCCAGTTCGTAGCACTCCATCCTACTAATCTAAGATCCACCTACACATTATGCTCCCATCTACGTCTAGGTCTTCCTAGTGCTCTCAATTCATTGTGGCTTTGACACCAAAACTCTACACGCATTCCTCTCCTCGCATATACGTGCTATATGCCCTGCCCATCTCACCTACCCAGACTGGGTCCTTCTGATGTTTGGCACAGAGTAGAAGTTATGAACCTCTCATTACGCAGTTTTCTCCAGCCTCGTGTCATTTCATCCCTCTTTGGCCCAAATATTCTCAACACCCTCAGTCTGTGTTGCTCCCTTACTCCGGCAAAGTATCCGATGAAGGAAGCTCACGGCGTTAAATTTGGGGCAAAAAGAAGTTAAAGCTGTCCCTGTAACAGGCCGTGAAGGCCCATAGGGTTGTGAGACGTCGAGGCTCCCACATTTTCTCTAGACAGTCGGTTCACAGATGGCTGTGAAGTTGTCAGCCTTACGAGCCGGGCGCCCTTTACCCCCAGGATAATTTATGTTAGAGGCTGAGTCGACCCAAGGGCCATAGTGCGGCTGGAAGGATGTCAACTGAAATATCCGATAACCTCATTGGGAATCGAACCCGCGACCTTCCGGCTTGTAGCACAATGCCTCAATCAATTCGGTAGACAGAAATTGTTTGTGGCTTCCCTCGATTCCTCAAGGAGAATACTAGGATAGTACCTTCAAGTAGGCTACGACCAGTTCCTCCCACATCGTATCATTCGACGCTACACGGTCCGAGCTGATGAAAGCGTTCTTGAATAAACTGTAAATAAATAAATCAATAGCCGACCGAAAGAAACAGGAGAAATAAGTTTAATGATAGAGGACGAAGTTGCTGCAAGTCGACTAACTTACCGGGCTTGCATTTCACTTGCAGTATTGATGGCTATCGACTAACACGCAGACGGACAGGCTGTGTCCCTTGTCTGCCTCACTCTCGGCTTGTTAAGTACCGAAGTGCCGGCCGGAAACGCGTTCCGACTCTGCGAGGTACGCACAAACAATGATCACCTAAACCTGCGGACCTCGCGACCCACTCGCGATGAACGTCTGATCTGCGTCACCCTTAGAAATACAAATTAGAACTAAAATTTATAATAAAAAAAAGTTCACTTATTTCTAAATAATAAAATTTAACGTATAAAAATATTAAACTCTCGTAAAACCAAAAGATGAAGTTTTGTTATAAATAAAGGTAAAGTCGAAGAAAGCAGTCTTCTGGGATTTGGCGCCGTGTATATGTGATGTCAACCGACGTTTCGGAGGAACGTATCGCGTCCATCTTCAGGGTAGAAGGAAAAATACGAAAATCCGCAAGCGAAGAGACCGTGAGAACCGGTACAAGCAGACTGCTTTCTCCATAGTCACCGCCGGGAAAGCCTCAAATCTTACAAAGGTAAAGTTGTCTCTTCGCTTAATTAATTAAGCACCAATCCATAGCACCCCATCCTACTAATCTAAGATCCACCTATATCTTAACTCCCATCTACGTCTAGGTCTTCCTAGTGCTCTCCTTTCCTAGCGGCTTTAACATCGAAACTCTACACGCATTCCTCTCCTCACATATATGGAGACATATGGGGAAGTGGAGGTATAGCTCCACCATTCTTGACCTCGGAACTAGATGGAAGTGAGTGGTCAGCTTCACGCCCCAACCACTTTACCACTGAGGAAAAGTCCCCGGTACAGATTGGATAGGTGATCCCAATGGAGTAGAAGCATATCTCTTCCCCTTACTGAAGATCGAACCCCGGCCGTCCAGCCCGTAGCCCGTCATTATGCCGCCTGACATTTACAAGGTTCATAGAAATAAAGTGGTTTCCAAACTCTACAAAACGGTGCGATATTAACACCGCTACAATAACCTATTTCTTATTAATATTATTATTTGTATGCGTCTGGCTCCATCTTTGCCTTTGGGCTCTTGCGTAAGCACATAAATAAATAAATAATCTTAACATTATTATTTACTGATAAGTTTACAATTTCACTTGTTTCTTGCCGCCATATTTTATACTAGTCATGGTTCTTCCGGTCATTGGAATACTCACTCATACTTGGCCCTTGGGCCGATAAGTTAGCACGTAAATAATTAATAACTGAGCTGAGAGAAAAGAAATCTGGACTGAATTATTGGTAAGGAATCATGACGCCGAACACGCACTGCGCATGTTCTGCGCGTGGTGCGGTGCGCACTGCTCCTAGCACACAGGAAATGCAGCAGCCCCAAGGACCACGTGATCAGACTGCCAATCATGAGCCTCTTGTAACATCTCAAACAATTTCTTGCTCTACAGAATGACCCGACTGTCAAGGGGTGCCAGAAGAAAGCGTACTGTTTGCTACACATTCCTGACCGACTATTCGATGTGACTTGAAAGCAGAACAGGCAAACGGGCTTGTCTCTGCTCCCTATAATTAAGATGAATATGTGTAGTCGGTTGTCCGGTCTAGAAAACCGAGATTAACGGCCGTGGAGAGTCGTTGCGCTGACCACGCGACACCCTCTATCCGCTACAGTTGGCACTAACTTCGCCGACAAGCGGCGGTCGCTCGGTCGGTATAGTTCGCTTGCGGACTGAAGCCACGGAGTTTAGTTTTTAGTTTATGTGTAGTCCGTAGACATTTGCTGAAGTTTCTCAGGAGCATAATGCCTATAGTTTCAGCGTATGGAGGCAGCAAGCCACTCTGAAACGTCGGTAAATGTCTACTAGATTATAAGGTGTGCAGGGCAGTCGGTATAGCGACCGGCTATACTGGAGTTCGAGTCCCGGTACGGGTAAGACCGGCCTTGGGGCCAATCCACCCTCATATCCCATGCAGTGGACCACCCACCTTCAACCAGTGTCGAGGTCAAGAATACGTGGATCTATACATCCACTCCCCCAAAGGCCTTCAGGGCTTAGTGCTTAATTAAATAAGCACAGCGGCAACTTTGCCTTTATTTACGGAGTCACATCGAGAAGGCAGTCATCTTCCTTACCCCCCTCACGGCCATGACGTCATATCTCGCAGAGGACCATCTGCTTTCCCCAAAGCCTCTTACATGATATAACCGTCCCGCATTAAACACCATGTAACAAAAACGTGTGAGTTACAGCTCCACATATTCGTAACCTCGGAACTATATGCCCGTAAATCGTCAGTCGCTCCGTCGGCTCAATTGCTGCTGGCCCTCGCCAGCACAGTCATTCTTGGTTCCAAGTCACGCACAACTCATTGTCTCTCGACTCTGGGAGTAGCGGAAATCGACCGTAAATGGTCAGCTTGACGCCCCGGTCGCTTTTTCCCCCGAGGAAAGAGCCGTCGGTACCCATCTTACTTCTTACCGAACAGTTTGGTGTAGAGGCAACGCTCCAGACCTGTATTCAGGATGTGCTCAGTTCGAATCCTGTCTAGGACACCGGATATTCTGATCACGTTTTTTCGTGGTTTTCCTCAGTCCCCCCAAAGCAAATGTCGGTATAGTGCCTCGATTAGACAACGACAGCTCTTTCTAGTCCATCAAACACCGTAGCAATCGGCGTTATATGGTCTATCTACTGGTAAGGTAAAGGTAAAGCTATCCCTATAATAGGCCATTGAGGTCCATAGGGTTGTGACACGTCGAGGCTCCCACATTTCTCAGACAATCGGTTCATAGATGGCGGTGAAGTTGTTAGCCTTACGTGCCAGCCGCCCTTTACCCCCCAGGAAGATTCCTGGTACTCATTTCAGTTACAGGCTGAGTCGATCCCAGGGCCATAGTGCAGCTGGAAAGGATTAGGTCAATTGAAAATCCAATGATCTCATCGGGAATCGAACTTGTAGCACAGTGCCTCAGTCAACTACGCTACTGCGTGTCCCGCGGAGCGGAGGTATAGCTTCAGCTTTCTTGACCTTGGGACTAAATGGAAAAAAGCGGTCAGCTTGACGCCCCGGTCGCTTTATCCCCCGAGGAAAGAGCCCCTGGCACCCATTGGGTGGGGTCCAGGGTCGGTCAGGACGTCTGGCTACTAGCAACACTGTAAAATGAGCCACGAAACACAAACACCGGACAGCGCTAACTCTCTCTCTCTCTCTGCCCGCAGATGAGGATCGCGCAAAAACAACTTGTTCTGTTTCGTAACGAGACAGGTTCTGCGGGTTTTACATGAAACAGAATTCCTCATTGCCCTTTTAACGCAGTCGATCAGTTGATCACTAATAGTTTCTTTTCTCCCCGCGGGGTGTGAGGTGAGACTGAGTCCACTTGTCACGTCGGCCACTAATTGGCCTATTGTACCAGTCCGGATGATAGACAAGGATGCGTTTGGAGCAGTCGGTGGAATGAGAATTGGCAGGGGAAACCGAAATACTGAGAGGAAACCATCCCCACCACAAATCCCACATGAACTGGGATCGAACCAGGGCCGCCGCTTTGAGAATCTGGCGACTAAATATCTGAGCCATGACACGGAATTGACCACTTTTAACACTCGGAAAGAGTAAAGCTAAAATCAGCGTAGAAATACGCCTAAACACATGCGGTGATAAGGTTGACAATCGCGACAGGAAGTAACCTTCTTTAATGATGGAACTGTGTTCCTTTTGCTTTCATCTCCGGGAACAAATGTTCGACAGTAAGAACTGGATAAAGCCATCCCGTGATATGACATGGCGCAGTCTGACAGGCGGGGTTGTCTACCAAGACAGGTACTTGCTGGTTTCACGTTGGCAGGTCGAAATGTTGGATCCCACTTACCAGACTACACACCCACTACGATCCTTCGCAGGAGCGGAAATCTCGGCGTTCATATATTTCGATAGTTTTTTTTAAGAAATGCAAGTTATCAATGGCACGTGTACTCCTCGCCAAATATAATTCGAATGATCAAGTCAAGGTGGATGAGCTGGACGGAGCATGTAACATGTATGGGAGAGAACATTAATGCATACATGGTTTCCGTGGAAAAGTCAAAACGAAAGACCCTGACGTAGATGGGAGGATGGATCTTAACATAAATAGGAAGGGGGTATGGATTCATCTGGCTCAGGATAGAGACCACTGAGGACTGCAACAAACTTTCGGGTTCCATAAAGTGCTGGAAATTTCTGCAGGGGCTGAGTGGCTGCTGGTTTCTCAAAAAGGGCTCAGCTCTATGGAGTTAGTTTGCAATACAAACACTAATCATTGTGTTGAGAGGTTCGGGTCTAAGAAATCCCTCCCTCTCTGAATTGAAAGAAGTACGTAATTCTCACAGTTTCCAACCTACATTAAGCAAAATAAAAGTTGGTAAAGCTGTCGATGTGCTTAACTAATTAAGTACTACGCCGTGAAGGCGTATGGGGGAGTGGATGTATATATCCACATTTTCGTGACCTCGGCATCAGTTGGTTTGGTCAGCTTCACGACCAGACTGCTTTACCCCCGTGGAAATCACCTGCGGTACTCATTGGATAGGAGGCCCGGTGGTCCCCAGAGCCAGTCTGGACGACGTGGAGAAGAGAAAATACTTGACTCTACCGGGACTCGAACTCTGACCTCTCGGTCGTCCAACCCGTAGCCAGTCGCTATACCGACTGCGCCATTCCGGCTCCTATAGCTACAAATCTGATATCATGTTATTAAAACACTTAATATCGTCTGAGAGAAATATAATTATATGCATTTAATTCAATAAAGGCCTTCATCTTGTACGTTCGTAACACACGCCATTATACCACCACAGAACAAAGGCCCTCATAGTGGCCGGTCTTAATAAAACAAATATGCAATTCATATTCTACAGTGCGTCGTTTCCTGTGGCGGACAAAGAAGCATCGCCCACACTGACAGCGGAAGGGGTACAGCACACTTCGGTAGAGGGCCATAGGATGTGGCATCAGCCCACGGACACACCAAGCAGTTCCTGCGGCACAATTGTCGCGACCTTTCTACATGTACTGGCGACAACTGCGGTTTCCTTTCGTCAGACTTCTGGGCCTCTGCGGTTGCTACCGCGAAACCACAATTTAAATATCGGTACAGCTTTGGCTGGGGAATATAAACATGAATTACTACGCCATTAGTTGACTGTAGCGAACTAAAAAGCGTGAAACTGGGGGGTGATCTCTGATGTCATAACGTTCATACCAAATTTCGTGAAAATCGGTGAACTGGTTCAAACGTTGAAAGGGGAAAGACGCACAGCAGACCAATTTTCTTTTCCTGAAGTAAGAGGGGTAGGTTAAAACAGCGCATGCTCTGTAGACCTAGCTGCTAGCTCCTGCCTCCGCAGCGAACTAATTCCATGGAGCTGAGCCCTCCTTGAGAATTCGCCAGTTATATAGATATTCACAGCATTTTATGCAATCCCGAGATTCATTACCGTGTTCATAAAAGCCCTCCACTGGTCCCCATCCTAAGCCAGATGAACCCACTTAGCATCACCCCACCCTATCACTCTAATCTTAATATTAATATTATCCTCCCACCTTCCCCTATGTCTTCACAGTGGTCTCTTTCCTTCTGGCTTTCCCATTAAAACCCAGTACGCATTCCTCTTCGCCCCCATGCATGCTAAATTCCCTGCCCATCTCATCCTCCCCGACTTGATCATGCTAATTATATCTGGCGAAGAGTGCAAATTACGAAGCTCCGCGATGTGGAATTTTTCTCCAGCGTCCCACTAGTTTATCCCTCTTCGGTTCAAATACTTCCTCCGTCTATGTTCTTCCTCTAAAGTCGGAGACCAAGTTTCACACCCATATCCAACTTCCTTGGCTTAGAAATGAGGAAAAAGGTCGGAAATTATTATTTTCATTAACTGGTTATACAGGATTATCCAGCTCAGTGCTGCACTGCCCAGAATGTGAGTTATTGCTTTCCTCTTCCTTGAAGAAACGCGGTGAATCCCAAGAATTATTCAACTCAGTGCTGCGTTGCCCAGAATGTGAGTTAATGCTTTTCCTCTTCCTTGAAGGAACGCGGTGAATCCCAAGAATTATCCAACTCAGTGCTGCGTTGCCCAGAATGTGAGTTAATGCTTTTCCTCTTCCTTGAAGAAATGCGGTTAATCCCAAGGATTATCCAACTCAGTGCTGCGTTGCCCAGAATGTGAGTTAATGCTTTTCCTCTTCCTTGAAGAAATGCGGTTAATCCCAAGGATTATCCAACTCAGTGCTGCGTTGCCCAGAATGTGAGTTAATGCTTTTCCTCTTCCTTGAAGAAACGCGGTGAATCCCAAGAATTATCCAACCCAGTGCTGCGTTGCCCAGAATGTGAGTTAATGCTTTCCTCTTCCTTGAAGAAACGCGGTGAATCCCACAGAGAACTTCACGAAAAGAGTTTACTGAAACTTTCCGCACGTCACACAACACGTAACAAAAACCTCGCGAATACTGCATGACTACGATCGCACGATATATCTACGAGATCTGTAGAACCTTCAGTGCCCCAACCGACGTTTCAGGGGATCAAATCGCCTCTATCTTCCGAAACTAAGAGTAAGCCAAGCAAGAAACTTGCAGAATCAGGCGGTAGATGATGGAGGCGATATATTCTTCCGAAACGTCGGAGTTTCTCAGAATTACGCAGTGAAAACTTCAAATTCAACTTTATTGTCTGATTTTAATCCGTGAGGGGCCCAAAATATGCATATACACCGTTTCGCCACCATTTTCTTTTTGATTGTCCCGCCTTTCGATAAGGTGGCTCTGGCATTCATATGACTAGCACCATCTTTTGAGAGAATACCATACTACACACCGTAAATTACATTTCGGTTCAACTTTGTGGTTGTGTCCTTATATAGTCTCTATTAAAATGTGTATACATTTTTGGGCCCCTCTGTATTTGTATACGGAGAAAAAACTATAGTTTTCATACTGTGGCCCGCGGGTAGGTACCTGAAGCACACTGAGGCATCCTCAGTGATTTCAATTTGTTAGCCTTGCATTATGTAAGACATTTAGGTCAGATAGAAGTTGTAGCCGTGACAGAAGATACATCTGAACTGCGCAAGTCCAGCATAACACTGCTTATCGGAGTGTGATAGCCGTGAAGCTAACAGGTTTTCACTTACTGACAGGCACTATAGCGTGGAGCTCATAGCACCATTCAACATATTTGACGGGGTAGTAAATTCAGCATAGCGTCCTCATAACTGTTATATTTTAGCGCATTAAGTAGGCCGCACACCGGCATGCGTCAAGACTTGTAACAGTCAAGACACGATGTTTGCGACATGACGCAAAGAAAGGAGCACAGTTGAAACGAATGAGATTATGAAAACCGCCGCCCACCGGTCTGAGTCATGATGCTGACGTCAGCTTCATGCTGACGAATCACGAATGAAGCAAGACTGCGTCTTTTATCTCATGTCTTGATGCTTGTCTTGACGCAGTTGGTGTGCGGCAGACCTTAGAGATACTTGTATTCATGGGCGAACCCTCGGAGTCCTTTTTTTTTTTGTAGGAAGGGGCTACTAGAACATTCGAAAATTACGTACAATCATGGAAAATAACCTTGAGTTAGTTTCTTCTGTATTAATAAAGATGCACTTCCTGACGATGACATTGTAAATGTCGAAACATGTCGGAGCAATGATGAATTTATCAAGAACTAGTGTTTTAATAGACTGCATTGCGTTAACGAAACCTCTCTTATATCGCCTATACGACTGTATTTTGCAACACCCTGTAGCAGGTTGTGCTGATAGTAAAAAAAAATGTAACATTGTCCCCGTGCTTAATTAATTAATCACCACGCCATGAGGACGTATGGGGGAGTGGAGGAACAGCTGCATCAGTCTTGACCGCGAAACTAGATGAAGATGAGTGGTCAGCTTCACGCCCCTGCCGTTTTAACTTCGAGTGAAAGAATACCCATTGGATAGGAGGCTGGGAGCGCAACGGTCTGGAAGCCGTGGAGTAGAGTAAAATCTTACCCCTGCCGGGAATCAAAGCCCGACCGTCTAGACTGTAGCTACACCAACTGGTGTTATTATAATAGTTAGGTATATTTTCTCCTGTTGCAATTTTGATTTTTCTTTTTAAAAAAAATGCCTGTGACACCCATACCGATACGTCCAGTTGACAACTCGTCAGTAGTGCGCCATTAGCGCTCTTTACGCGCGGTAAAGCCTCACGCGCGTCACTTAGTCCCGGATAATGGCGGCAGGACACATCCTTGAATACCAAACGACAACAGCGTGCACAACAATACGCAATTAACGAACGAGCCGTCAGGAGAACGGCAAATGACATCCACACTAAGTGCACGCACTACATAACAGCTACTGCTAAATCTACCACGGCCTAAACACACATCTCTTAGTTCATGTGGCAATTATTCTGTGTTGTATTCGATCGATGAACGGTTCGAATCTCGGATGAGACACCGCAGCTTTCCTCAATCCGTCTAGGCATATGCCGGGGTAATATCTTGAACACACCACGACGGTTTCCTTTCAAATCCTTTAAAATTCATCATTCACCAGTCATCATAGCGTTCTACGCTATACGCCTATAGTCTATTCATAGTAAAGGCGGCCGCACAACAACTGCGTCAAGACAAGCATCAAGACATGAGAAAAAAGACGCAGTCTTGCTTCATTCGTGATTCGACAGCATGGATCTGACGTCAGCATCATGACTCAGACCGGTGTGAGGCGGTTTTCATAATCTCATTCGTTTCAACTGTGCTCCTTTCTGTGCGTCATGTCGCAGACATCGTATCTTGACTGTTATGGTGGCCGCACACCAACTGCGTCAAGACAAGCATCAAGACACAAGAAAAAAGACGCAGTTTTGCTTCATTCGTGATTCGTCAGCATGGATCTGACGTCAGCATCATGACTTATACCAGTGTGAGGCGGTTTCCATAATCTCATTCGTTTCAACTGTGCTTCTTTCTTTGTGTCATGTCGCAGACATGGTGTCTTGACTGTTACATGTCTTAACGCATGTCGGTGTGCGGCCTACCTAACAGCGCGGTAAAACAGAGCACAAACCAAAACTTCTTCGCGTCAGGAAGAGCGTGGAGTTTGACCTCTAAGTAATGTAAACTCTGTAGATGCATCACCGGAAATGCTGAAGGTTTCCGGACCCAACACTTAAGCTATATTCTCCTCTAGTGGAACCGTGAACAAAACTAGCAACATGCGACGAGAGTAGCATATAATTAGGGAACGCACGCGTAGCTGAATAACTCCGGCGCGTTCCTTCGTCTTGACTTAATCGTCCCGTAAGGATTATGGAGATACAAGTGTGTTTCATCTTTCTCTCCAACTCCTTTGTCTGAGACAGTTTTCACTCCGATATTCAGCGAGTTGCACTCTGAAGCATTCGCAGGTCTCCATGTAAAGGGCACATTATCTTTGCCCGATGTTAACCTAAACTGTAATGTACTGTCATATTATCACGTGTATGAGTGACGATAGACGGGGTTTGGATTGGTGATTCGATATATTTGCCAGTTATACACATAACTCGTGATTACACTTTACAGAGCAGTGACACAAACACATACAGTGTCGTTAGTCTATTAGAGTAGCCATTAGCCGTTGCCTAGTAATGGCTTCAAACGACGGTCGTTCCCCTTACTCTGGGTTTCCGAACTATCCCCGTGCCTCAGCTACCAGCTCCTAACAGTGACAGCTCACGACGACTGAACTGCCGTTCTCTAACTCCCAGGCTGGCGGCCAACTAACACCAACCTCCTCGTCTTCTCTTCACAGACTGACAACTGATAACTGACTGTTCTTGCTTCAATTGTCCTCCTTATAACCTCTTTCCACGGACCGAGCATAAAACCACGTTTCCAACAGTACCTGTATTGCCGCATGCGTACCCTTTGCAGCGGAAACGTATTCACCGAGCCGCTGCTTAGAAACGGCTCTATACCCTATCATATTTTAACATAACTCCCAGAGAAGGAATTTTATGAAAATCTGTTCAGCGGGTATCGAGTTGTTGCATGGGGATAGGCATGACGCAAAGACATGAAAAAGCTAATGTGCGTGTTTTCTGAACATTTCGTTACGAACGCGCAAAAAAAAACAGATAAGTGAAAGGTTAACTGAAATGATAGAACATAAACACAATTATCTTGAAACGTTTTATAAATAGCACGATCGACACTATCGTCTCGAAACATATTTATGCGGACGGATTCGATGGTAAAAAAATGTTTCGCTTTGACTTATCTCACTTCCGACATTTAGTAATAAACATGTCGAACTAATTTGTTTAAAAATAACCCACGAATTCATCTGGGGGCTCAAACAGACGCCTAAGCGTTACGTTCCCGACCTGCTTAGCGTTTCCTCTACAACTTGGATATTTCTCTCGCACGACAGAGCCTTCTTTGAAAGCGTGTTTCTTGCTTTCGTCCAATGTTTACATTATATTTCTGGCTCTGAAGAACTGAAGGCCTGTGAACCTGCAAAGCCAATCTATGTTCATCTGTACTGGGATCTGATCTGTCTCCATAGCATTGAGCTATTCCACGGTATACGCAAACCTAAGATGTTCCTGTCAAGAGTTCTCTGTCAGGGTCCTATCTTGTTATACTCACTCACGGAGCTGAGCCCTTCTTGAGGAGCCGCAAATTCTGCAGCTACTCAAGAACTTCCCAGCATTTTATGGAACCAGAAGGTTCATTACCGTGTTCACAACACCTGTTAATGTCTGGCAGCTTTCAATTTGTAAATAAATGAGGTGGTTCCCACGCTCTCAGTCATGACCGCATCTCCCGGTTTGGATAGACTGGTCACCACGCGGGAATCCAGGCGTCCGACCTCCAGGCTACAGCCACCTTCCACGAAATGTACGCACACCGCACCAATTCCACCGCGCATGCTCTGTGATCACCTCTGCGGTTTCCTCTTCGACTCCAAGCAGCTGGGTCCTTCTCAAGAAGCCGTCTGTTGTTCAGCTACTCAAGAACTTCCCAGCATTTTATGGAACCCGAAGGTTCATTACCGTGTTCACAACAGCCCTCCACCGGTCCCTATCCTCAGCTAGATCAATCAAATCCATACAGTTCCATCTTTAAGATCCATTTTAATATTGTCCACCCACCTACGCCTTGGTCTTCCCAGTGGTCTCTTTCCTTCTGGATTTCGAATCAATACCCTATATGCATTCCTCTTCGCCCCATTCTTTCTACAGGCCCGGCCAATTTCATGCTCCTTGACTTGATCATTCTAATTATACTTGGAGAAGAGTACAAGTTATGAAGATCATCACTATGCAGTTTTCTCCAACCTCCTGTCACTTCAAACTCTTCGGTAACACACTTCACATTTTTTCTTCTTTTTTTTTAATTCAGGTGTGCGGGCAGATGCCTGGTTAACACCCCCCCCCCCCCCCATTTTCCTACGGGCACCAATCCTGGCTTCCAGCAAATACCTACAGGGCTATGAGACGTGGGGTTACTGTTTGATTGGAAGGGATGTCCAGGAAATGCCTACCGCGGATATTTACAGTGCAACTTTTACTTCCGTGCCAAAAATGATGTAAAGAGCAGACGCGTTAGGAGAAGACCGTTCTTCTGGCAAGGCTCCAGAAGCCGTAAAGGGGGCAGGGTCCTCTAGAAGAGGCCGGGGATGAAGACAGATTCCTGCACTCCCGTGACGTCACTACAGCCACCACCCACGCACAAGACGCCGCACATCTTTCAGGGCGGACGCAACCCGCACACTGAGATCTGTGGGCATTGCGCTTCCAAACGCATAGAGCACCGCTCTCTCCGGAAAATAGCCGCCTAACTCCATGCAGCAGAGTCCTTCCTGACAAGCTAACAGTTGCTCAGAAAGTCAAAAAATTCTCACTATTTTATGGATTCCCAATGTACATTATCATAAAGACATGTAATGAGATGTTATGCCGTGTGGACCGGTATTTCACCAAAGCTTCCGAGAGCCGTACTGCCTCCATCTTCAGGGTCAAAGAGTAAGCCAAACAACTGAACACAAAGAAGCTTGCATTCCAAACGAGGCAATAAAATGTGTAAAGCTATCCCTGTAACAGGCCGTGGAGGCCCATAGGGCTGTGAGACGTCGAGGCTCCCACATTTGCTAGACGATCGGCTCACAGATGGCGTTGAGATTGTCAGCCTTACGCGCCGGCCGCCCTTTACCCCCAGGAAGATACCTGGTACTCATTTCTGTTAGAGGCTGAGTCGAGCCCAGGGCAATAGTGCGGCTGGAAGGATTAGGTCAATTGAAAAAATCCAATGGTCTCATCGGGAATTGAACCCACGACCTTCCGGCTTGTAGCATAGTGCCTCAACCAAGCTCCACAGCAAGTACAGCGAACCGAGGGCTGGACTACGGGCTGGACGGCTGGCGTTCGATTCCCGGAAGGGGCTAGAGATTTTCCTCTACACCACAGTGTCCAGACCGGTTCTGGGGCCCACACAACCTATTGTCCGATGGGAATCAGGAGCCTCTTTCTCCGCTGGTAAAATGGCTGGGGCGTCAAGCTAGCCACCTTCATCTAGTTCCGAGGTCAAGTATGGTAGAACTATACCTCCACTCCTCCATACGTCTTCATGGCGTGACGCTTAATCGTGCACAGGAACAAGTTTACCTTTCGCAAAATTTTGAGATTTTCAAAGCGGAATAGGTCTACTCGCTACCTGTTTCACGCTGGTTTCTTGCTTGGCTTACTCTGCGACCCTGAAGATGGAAGCGACATCTTCCTTCGAAACGTCGATTGACTTTCAACGGTCTTAGACGGCATTATATCACAACTAATATTACACGTGTTAGAAATTCTGCTTTGGTCTACAGATCATCAATTTAGACCAGAAGCTGAGAATATGCGGATCCTTGCCTCCATCTGTGCTGAGCACAGAGACAATAACATGGGTATGAGTGACGTCAGGAAGATACAACCGACTGTGAGGACTGTGGGGCGCGGGAGAAGGGGCACGGCGTACAGTCAGCTGTCTATCGTGCGCAGCGGCAGGTGTTGGCAGAGCGCACCTGCTATTGCAGTATCCTGTCCGGATTCTCTTCTTTCTAAAGCAAGACAGCAGGCAGGGAGAGCTGAGGTTCTCTCAGCGGTGACTACGAAGAGTTCTGTGTTCTGGATATCACAAAGTATAGGGGGCTTAAACTTGGCGGCGGTCAAGCTTACGACCGTTCAATTGACTAAGCTGCCGTTGTAGCACAAGATACGTAAGATAGACATGATGTGCTGTGCAAATCCTGTACTGACGATGTGCTGTGCAAATCCTGTACTGACAGAGGACTTGTGTATACTGCACAAGGAAGAATTTTCAGTAACGCGCTGTATGTGCGATATGCACACTTGAAGAAAAGCAAAGCATATTCATAAGAGACAACCCCATCTTCTCGTCAGAGAGGATGTTACATAAGGACTCTTAACGCAAGGGTTCAGTTGAAAAAAAAAACCTCTGGTTGTGAGTCTTAAGGGGCTTGACGCCAAGATAAACTGACTGGCGGTGAACCGCGAGTCATAAGTAACTCTGACTTTGACTCTGACTGGAGGTCATACGGGACACATTTATAATTTTGTACTTGAACATCCTGTTGCATTTCAGGCGGTGGTTACACATATGCACAAAAGGGTATACGTCTTCTTCGTGGATTATCTAACGGCGCTTTCTGCGTCCAGAGTATATAGCGTCAGATGAAGGGACGACTAATGAATTGGAAAGGATTTGGAAGAAAACGGTAGCAGCCTATCGCAGTACTATCCAAGAATTTTCCTGGAGGGATTAAGGAAAAGCACGATAAACCGATGTCCTTACCGAAACCTGGGCCGACAACTTACTGAATACAACTCTATAGCGTTACCGATAGACCAACCTCTTTGGTGACACCGTGTGGTCTGGTAATGCTTACCGAAATGTGGGGATGCCGTAGCTTACTGCCTTCATCTTCAGTAAATCTGTAAGATGGAGAATACGGCGTCTGTACGTACATCCGAAACGTCGGTAACGATGTACCAGATCATGCGGTGTCACACCTCAATATGTCAGTAATCTTCAGCTGATGAGGATGTCACAGTTGAAAGGCAAATAAAAGTTGAAGTTGTCCCTGGACTTTAATTACGCACCATGACGTGAAGACGTATGGAGGGAGTGTAGTTATAGCGCAACCATTCCTAACCCAGGCATTAGACTAAGGTGAGTATGCAGATTAATGTCTTGTGAGATACAACACTGTGTAGTCTGATATATCGTTACCGACGTTTCGGAGGTACGTATCTTCATGCCTCTATATTGAAGTACCGTGATGATGTGTGTCATTAGGAATATCTGAAGTTGGAGGCAGTATCCGGTAATGATCCACCAGACTAAACGGCGTCACACCTTCAGCGAAAATTGTATATGTCTATACATCTTTACGTCGGGATCTGTGGGAACAAATTTACGTTAAACGCTTCCAGCTTCCATCAGATGTTAAGATCACTCCGTAGGCCACATCTGGTACTGGGAATCACAAAAAAATCAAGGCCACGTGACATTTCCAAGCCTTCTCCACTGCATGTATATACATCACACTCTGATCTACAAGAGACGATATGAGAACAAAGAAACTACACATGCGATAATTATGCCCTGATGCCTGTGAAGGTTTCGCGGTTCTTCCAGAAGCCTCACAAATTATCCCCTGTTTTGTATAGACCAATAAAGAGTAACCAGAATATTTTTCGCTTTCGTGGGGTGGAGGGTGAGACGGAGTCAACTTGGTACGCCGGCCACTACTCGACCTACTGTACCAGCCCCATATAATAATGAATACAGAGCAATTGGTGGAATGAGAATTGGCAGGGGAAACAGAAATGTTCGGAGAAGACCGGCCCCAATGTAATTTTGTCTACCACAAATCCCACATGACCTTGTTGTCGGCACTGAAACCCTACGCACCCGGGTATGTTCCATATCGTCAGATGGCACCGCCTGTAGGAGCGAGCTGTCTGCAGACAAATGACAGAAACAGGCAGCTTTATACACTAAACCATTTAAGCCTATGGTCGCCTAACTATGATATCTCTCTATGACTCTACAGACCTTGTGGACCTTGGCTGCTTTTTCAATTTCTTAATTATACAGTTGGTAGGAGGATTCCTTGGACGTGGGGATCAGTCCGTCGTAAGGACGCCACCTACACACAGAACAATACGAACGCAGAATAACCTCACACAAACATCCATGCCTTGAGTAGGATTTGAACCCACGATCCCAATGTTCAAGCGGAGGAAGACGGTTCATACCTTAGACCGCTCGGCCACTGTAACGGCCGTACAGAACGGAGCAAATGTGCCTTGTTGCTAATTAGAGTGCCCTAATGTAAGTGTAAACAGTTATTAATCGCTTGTAGCGGAGCTTGCCCGACACACTTTCCTTCTCCGGAGTCGCGTATCCATGCTGATGAAACCACTCTTTCGTAAAAGTAAAGCTATCCTTGCAACAGGCCGTGGAGGCCCATAGGGTTGTGAGACGTCGAGGCTCCCACATTTTCTACACAATCGGCTCACAGATGGCGGTGAGGTTGTCGTGATCTGTTGTTTTATGTATGATACATCTAACATTTAACGAGGGACACGCGATAGCGTAGTTGGCTGAGACACTACGCTACACGTCGGATAGTTGCGGGTTCGATTCCCGATGAGGTCATCGGATTTTTCGATTGACCTAATCCTTTTAGCCTCACTATGACCACAGGGTCGACTCTGCTCCTAACGGAAATGAGTACCAGGAATCTCCCTGGGGGTAAAGAGACGTCGGCTGGCGCGTAGGGCTGACAACCTCACCGTCATTTGTCAGCCGGTTGTCTCACAACCCTATGGGCCTCCACGGCCTCTTACCCTTTTTTAACCTTTATTTCTCTGGGATCTTCTGGTGACCTGAAACGCCTGTCTGCCACCCCTGAAGAAGGGTTCCCATTACCGTTCATAGCTAAGGCGTCTGGGGAAGAGAATAAATTCGATACCGACGCTGTTCGTTTTCCATGGATTCCTCGTCTACAACGTCACTGTTAAAAGTTTAATGTTCCCTCTTATATATCAGATACCACTGCCAGTAGAAGGCCGAAACCTCGCTGGCAGAAAGGGAACGATAGCGAGCACCAGTACCGGGAGGGTATGGAGACAGCAGAAATTCAAAGGGGGACGAACAATAGATCAAACTGGTCGCGGTGCATGGCGTAACCCACCCCCTCAATACTGAATACTGAATGAATGTTCCCTCTTCTTGGCCTGATGTCATTCATGCCTCAGACTGTGACATGGGGTTAGTTTTGTCCCATCTTCTGCCTCTGAACTGTCTTCCTTGCAGCTAAGTCATTTCTTCTGCACGTCAAACATTATCTCCAATCACATCAAATTTCCTCTCTTCATACAAGCAGTTTCAGTTTCGCTTTTTTTTTTTTCCCCCGGCATATTCCCCATTTCCTCTCGAACACGTCACAGTTCCATCCTGTTTCTTGTTAGTTTCTTACGCAAGAAACTGAAAACTTCATTACATAAACCAGGTAAATGTGACTTCCCTGCAGGAACCTATGAACAGTTTTGTAATTTTCTTTTCAGTTGCATATATAAGCAGTTTTCAATTTTTTTTAGATGTCTTTGAATGATCAAGCCATAACATGGACAATGAAGACAGAAATCAACTACGCCTCTTGCATGTGTCACTAAATTCCCCCCCGCCCCTCCTTGGCACTAGAGCCCCAGTGGACCTAGGCCTACCTCCATGAACTTCTCCGTTCACTTCGGTTTTTCTAGATCTTACTCATTCGGTAGGACTCCTTGGGCGGGTGATCAGTTCGTCGCAAGGCCTCTACCTGTACACAAACACAGAAAAACGCACACAAACATCCATGCCCTGAGTGGGATTCGAACCCGCGATCCCGGCTTCCGAGCGAGCGAACACAGTGCATGCCTTAGACCGCTCGGCTACCGTGACCGTCGTCACTAAATTTAGAAACATTAGAAACATCAAACTGCATACACAAATGCTAGGAGGAACCGGGGCATGTGAAGAAATGAAAAATCCTACCTTGCCGGGAATTGAACCCCGGATTCTCGACAACCTCGTAGCCTAGTTACTATACTGACTGAGCTACACCTGTTTCAACAACTGGGGTTAGATTATTATGCCTGTGATTACAAAGGGACTTGCTTGTGCTTATGATCTGCGCGGATGCCCACAAAATTTTGCGACATTTGTGGAGATGCTGGCCCAAAAAGCGATGAAGCTATTTGTGTCAGTTACCGAGACCGGGCAGTTGGTTGCACACGGAATGCCTGGATTTACCGTCGGATGGCAGTGCTGAATAATTCCTTCATTTCTTTGTTAGCTATAGAGGTTTCCCACTTGGAAAAAATATCTGATGAGATCACATCCACGAACTGACAAGCTTATTTTTAACTACCGCTTTCTCTGGGTCGAAAGAGGGCGGACTTCGGCCCTTTCAAACGATCTGCAAGCCGTAACAAGGAGACTGTTGTTCTGCCGACTCGGATTGTGTTTTATCATTTTATTTGCACTATTTAATGGCGGTTTTCCTGTAGAGAAGATTTCTCGTAAAATGAAATAAACTCCTTTACACACTTACTTCCTTTTCTAACGGAACTCTGTTTAAAATTTATCAATTTAAAATAATATTAAAATTACAATTAAACTGCTACCTGTTTCGGCCATATTTGACCATCCTCAGGCAACTGTTCGCTTACTGAAATTGCCATACGGCGTTAGTTCTTAAGTTAAATTATCCCAATGTTACTGTATTTTCGTCATTCACGCGTTAAAATCCATTTGTTTGAGAACATCAGTCTTTATCTTTTCGTGCGCTACTTTCTCCGTGCGGCATCCGTGACTTTTGTCGTGTTTTGTGAAGCGCTACGAATATCAGCGCAGTGTTGTTGTTGTTGTTGTTGTTGTTGTTATTTGTATGTACTCCGTCAGTATGCATGTTCCAACGCAGTTGCTATGAATTGGAAAGGATGATGAAGGAAACTGTGGCAATCTCATTTAAGGTACTATCCTGGAATCTGGCTGGAGATGATCCAAGCACCTCCTGGATACAAGTCAAAAGCGTTACGGCTGTCTTGCCATTCCGTCCAAATGAAAGCTGGTAGTGACTACCATGTAATTACCTTCGCTAGACAACAAATGCTTTGGGTCTGTTGGCTTAGGCCAAGGAGGGGCTGGAGGGGGATACACTACGCAGAGCACCGACATCCCCACCATTCACGGGACATCTTTCCGTGTCTTCGGTATAATTACTCTCCGATAGTAAAGAAAATGTAAATCTATCCATGTAAGACACAGTGAAGGCCCATAGCGTTTTGAGACGTCGAGGTTCCCACATTTTGTAGACAATCCGCTCACAGATGGCGGTGAGGTTGACAGCCTTACGCGCAGGCCGCCCTGTATTCCCCAGGAAGATTCCTGGTACTGTTAGAGGCTGAGTCGACCCTGGGTCCATAGTGAGGCTGGAAGGATTAGGTGAGTTCAAATATCAATGACCTCATCGGGATTCGATCCCGCGACCTTCCGGCTTGTAGCACAGTGCCCCCACTTGCAGACAGTAGCCGATGTCATTAGACAGGCGAGCAAACTGTCCGACTAGTTGACTGGCCAGAAAGCGAGCGAGTGAAGATAAATATGTTTACTTGCTACTCGCCAGCAGATACTGGCATGCGAGTAAACTAGCCCTGTTTAATGAGACAGGCGATTATGTTAGTCAATAAAATTGTGGAACATACTCTGAAACTAGTGATTTTAGCCACAGTTTGACTATCTCAGTGTAATAACGCTCCCTACTAACCAATTAGCTGGCCAGTAAAATCGCCGACTTTAATTCACCCCTTCAGCACTTTTAACACAGTGCCCGGACATCAATGACGCAATATCCTCACCTGAGTGCTTAAGTGTACTATGTGATTCAACACCAATTTTCGGGGAACTGGATCTTGAAATCGGGGAATCACCTGCAGTTTAAATGTGACTTAGACCAAAATACATTCTGAAATCTCACCCTTGCAAGTGAGGTAAAAGCACTGAAGCATGTGGAGATAGTGGAACACATCAGAAAAATGCATTGCCTCACTTTCTCGCAATGCCGATAGAACGCGCCAGTGCTCTCAAGATAATATACTGTCACGTTTTAGGGGTGACTATAGACGGGCTGGACCACAGAGGGGTCGATGTTCGAGCCCCGGTAGGGTCTCAAAATTTCTCTTCTCCACGACATCCAGACCGGCCCTGGGGCCCATCCAGCCTTCTATCCAATGGGTACCGGGGGTTCTTCACCGGGGGTTAAGCGGCCGGGTCGTCAAGCTGACCACTCACCTCCAACTACTGCCGAGGTCAAGTAAACGTGGATCTATACAGCCACTCCCCCATACGCCTTCATGTCGTAGTGCTTAATTAAACAAAGGGAAAACTACAATTTTTATACACAGCACCAGGAACTACAAGGAATTACAACGCTACCGATAATTTCCGCACTTTATAAATCACCACAGCACCCGCTAGGTCTTTTTCCAGCCTACTGTGTCTTCATTAGCCGTTCCCTGGTAACGGAATCCAACAGTGAAGATTCTTCAGCTTCACGCGCTCAGATTCTATCTTCACAGACTCCCGTGCAGAACTCAACTCTCAGCTGACAACTGATAATTTACTCCCAGGCTGGCGGCCATTTCACACCAACCTCCAAGTCTTCTGTTCACAGGCTGACTTCCTAGTCTTCTGTTCGCAGGCTAACTTCCTAGTCTTCTCTTCACATTCTAACTTCCTAGTCTTCTCTTCACAGGCTGACTTCCTAGTCTTCTGTTCACAGGCTGACTTCCTAGTCTTCTGTTCACAGGCTGACTTCCTAGTCTTCTCTTCACAGGCTGACTTCCTAGTCTTCTCTTCACAGGCTAACTTCCTAGTCTTCTCTTCACAGGCTGACTTCCTAGTCTTCTCTTCACAGGCTGACTTCCTAGTCTTCTCTTCACAGGCTGACTTCCTAGTCTTCTCTTCACAGGCTGACTTCCTAGTCTTCTCTTCACAGGCTGACTTCCTAGTCTTCTCTTCACAGGCTGACTTCCTAGTCACAGGCTGACTTCCTAGTCTTCTCTTCACAGGCTAACTTCCTAGTCTTCTCTTCACAGGCTAACTTCCTAGTCTTCTCTTCACA